>NC_141307.1:12967631-13005131 GCF_037954325.1 Fistularia commersonii
CGACCATCATCTTAATAGACCCCGACAAAAACAAGTGGCTTTGACATAATGCTTCTGTATCACAATGCACCGGTGTGTGTGTTTGTGTGTCTTTGTGTGTGTGTGTGTGTGTGTGTGTGTTTGCGCCGCCATTTCAATCAGGGCCTCTTTGTCTGTGTCTCGCCCCTCCTTCGGCGCTCAGGGGTGTTTCGGCGGCGGTCGATCGAAGAGACTTTCAGTGAAATAACTGGAGAGCGTTTCAGAGATGGGCTTGGTAGCGGGTTAGTGTGAAAGTTCTCCACCAAGCCGTGATGTTCCAGGTACGGATTACAAAGATCAACAGGACAGGGGACATGACTCCTTGTTGTCACCTTGGTTTAAAGTGCTGGGCGGTGGCGCTCTGTTTTCCTTTAACTCACAAAATTCTTACCGAAATACTGTTTCTGTTCACTCCGATCTTGGTGAAGTGCTGGATGCCACATGTGTCGCCGAACATTGACTTTTTCGATCCAATGAAAGGGGCATCGGGTTCAAAGGTCGCCTCAATCAGAAGCGTCCGAACCTCCGACCTGTCGTGACCTCGTGGAAATACGGGATAACGGTTGAAATGCAAAGCCGGAGCTACTTTTCTCTCCAACACACTCGTGCACGAGGCTTCCTCCTTCATAAACAGTCACCCGTCTAGTCATTTGCCCGACTGCGGCTAATTGGACCCACACCCGACACGGGAACCCAACAAAATCAATCAATCGGTCTATTGATCTATCGATCCATTTATATCACACACGCTCACATTTTCCAAACACTTTCGCAGAAAAGTTTTTTTTTTTTTTTTTTTTTAATTTCCCTTCCAGGCTCGAGCCAGGTTGAAGGTGTCCTTTAGCGACATGGATATTGTTACAAGTGTATGCAGGCACGTGCGTTTGCGGGCACACACACACACACACACACACACACACACACACACACACCCACACACTCTAATGGAAGAACAGGAGTCTGTGCACGACAGCAGAGTAATTACAGACATTTTAATCACTGAACTCTACTCCTGTGGGGCACAGCAGACATATTAGGGAATGAGAAGTAGAAGCCCTTGATTGATTTCAACCTTGGCTTAATGATGGTTGTTTGAGCCCGAATGCCTCGCCACGGATACGATTGCAAAAGGCCACTTCTTTTTAGAGTCTGAAAGAGGAAAGGATACTCGGCGAAGTGCAAAGAGCCTCCTTTGGCGAACAATTGTGGTTTAATTGGTCTGAGAACCGCTTTTTCTTTTTTCTTTCCGTTTCAGAATATAAATCGTGCCGTTACTTTGGCCAAGATAGTCATCCGGGCACAGGATATATTCAGCGGGACAATCATTGCAAATGTTTTAGAGGCAGGAATTGCATTATTAAGCCTTGTATAATTTTGATTAGCTTGAATTTAAAAAGCATCCAATGGAACATTACATTAGGCTAATCAGCGCCACATTTTATATAAAATGTAATTGTAGGTCTTGTATTGTTTACTTTCTAATCTCACAGTATTTGCCGGCTTAATCCAGTTAAAACCAAACCTCCATCCTCGACATGTCTTTCTTTGGATAACGGTGCTCCGACATAAATCCACAGCCATTCCAGAGACCGAATTTAACGCTTAATCGTTTTGTTTAGCGATATCTAATAAATCCGTTACCGCGGCACCTCAAGGTTTTCGAACGAAAACAAAGCAGACGAGGAAGAAGGGCGGGCGAAGGTATAGTAAGTGTGTTTTCGAGGGCCGGGCGACGCTCCCCGTGAGGACGAGGACTCTCCTTGACCCCCCAAACCCCCTCCGTGCACGCCTGGTAGTTTCTCAGATGAGCTGGTGCACGACGGAGGCCGTCGCTATCGCTGTATTGCAGCCATCTCAGCCTAACTGGTCACATGAGATATAACACACACACACACAAATAAACACGCATGCACACATGCACCAATCTGTGTTCCAGTCTCAGCAAAGCATAGCACACACACACACCCCCCCCCACACACACACACACCACCATCCCACCTCCTCTTAACACATACAATATCCTGGCGCTCCTCGCCGTCACTGCCCGGAGGTTCATCAGTGACTCTGAGGCGGCTTCAATAGAAGCGCACAAAAACATCAGCGTGCTTTGTTGACTCCATGCATTTGGCAGATATTTGCGCGTCCGCACTGTGACGCATGCCTTAGAGTGGCCCGACGCCGACGGATAAAAGAGTGTTTGTGCGTCCGACCTTTCGTCCCCGAAGCCCGTGTGGCCGCGGCTCCCATTAAACCAGCGAGACTCCGTACTGTAAAGACTGATGTCAGGATCGACGTTTCGCTCCCTAATTACGTCAAGGTCAATTACAGCATCGCGCCGCTTTTGAAGCCGCGCGGTGAAACATCAAAGATGCTTCGTTCACCTCAGGATTTCAAAGCGCCGCGATGCCACGGAGTAATGGTACAAAAAAAGGGAGGACGTGGAAACCGGGGCAGACATTCTGCTTACATGATTTCGCTGCCGTGGAGGATCATTATAAAGAAACTGCAAACATGTCATTATTCTTTTATGAGACGCCGCGCCGGTCTCGTCAAACACGAAAGCGTAATATATATGCCGTGTACCTGCGCCGACCCCCCCGGAGAGCAGTTTGATGTCAAGCAAATGGTGAAATCCGGGCCGGAATTGTAATATCCGCAAACATCCATAGCGGTTATTGTTGTGCCGGATCATTAAGTTAAGCCGCTTTGATCAGTCAAAACATGTTTCCAAATTACCATTTATGCTTTTGGCTTGTTTGTCACGATGTAATTATGCCTCGTCCTTAACTTTGTAAAATAGCGAGCCTCAGAATCCCAACTACACCTCATTAGTGGATCATCATTTGGAGCAGGAGATCCGCACAAACGTGGATCTCCCACACCGGGCCAACATCGCAGTCAGAACTGCAGCGCAGAGTGCAAATCATACCATCACTTATCTTACAGCCAATTATTATCAGCGAGATGCGCTGAGGTTCACGACGTGTCTACCGTGAGGCGGGGGAACCGCGTGCCTCACTTAGTGGCTCGTCGCAGACGTTTTATGATCACTCAGGATCAGAAACTAGTAACACACATACAGTTGCTGACAGAAAAACTATACATTGAAATGTAATTCATAAAGGAAAAGTCTTTAAACAGAGAGACAGCAATTCAGTCGTATTGCAGAGCATGCCGGCCGTCAGCCGTCATTGCGGGATCTATGTTGAGGCTCAACAGGCCAGCGCCTCACCGCACGTCTCTTCTCAGTATTCAACCAGTAAAGGTGAAAATCCAGCGATTGAGAATAAAAGACAATGCAAAACCGGTGAAGCTAAATGAAAAATACCTTCATACTGCAAATCACTGATAAATATAACGAAATGTAACTCTCCCGCCTCCCCCGACTGCACGTCACTGATTTTTACATCACATGTAAAGCCAGTGTTCAACATGTTTATTGTTCGAGTGCTCAGTAATGACTAGGATGCTCCGATGACGTGTGCATTTTCTATAGCAACTCAACTGTGATGCAGAGAAATCACACACCTTCTTGTGAGCTGTACTTTTACCCATCGTTCTCCTCTGTGTGTGTATGTGTGTGTGTGTGTATGTGTGTGTGTGTGAGTGATGCCTGAAAGTAACGTCCCACAATTGCTTCCAACATTTTATATTTTATTTTTGAAGGGCTTATTTGTCAAGCTTCATGGAAAATGTTCACGTAATGAGGCCGACAGCACGTGGCGGTGTTATATTAACATCAATATAAAGAGATAGAGAAATGATTAGATGGAATGAGTTTTGTTTTTTCGCTCTTTTTCCCCTTTGTGTTGCAAAGCCCACACCTGTGAAAAGAGAGCACACAAAACCCCCCGCAAGGTCTGTGTTAATGCCTCGTGGGAAATAAATCGGAACGTGCACGGCGAGCAGCTTGGCCATTTTTAATATTGACACATTTACATATCATGACCCATGTATGAGTGATGTGAGAGGAGCAGCTGCGTCCACAGACACAGGCAGGTCCCATCACTGAGATGAATATGAGAAGCTTCTCATTACTCAAACTAATTAAAATGTTTATATAATACCACTGGTCGAAATAGAATTTTAGTTTCACGGAAATATCACTTTGGAGTTTCATAAACACGTCAGACATCAGAGAAGCAGCCCGACCAGCTGATTCGACTCAGCAGGGAGTCTTTAACTGCAGTTTTTATGAAGGCCTTTCACAGACGAGATACTTTGCAAGAACTTTTTTTTTTTTTTCCCTGCATTGCGTCCACAGAATGTGGATATGCGAGAGCAGCAATACAAGATGGTGACCTTTCATTTCATGCAACGCGGTTTTACTTTTGGACGGCTTCCTGAGCATGAGTTATATCCGGATCTTATGTTTGGGGTGTCCGCGGGGCTCGGTGGGGGTTGGTGACGTCACCGGCTCTTTTTCAATTTGTCTTTTTCATTCTGAACACGATTAGACAAAACAAATTCTTCAGGTTGAAGTCCAAGGCTGCCTCAAGTCATGCAGTCGCTGTAATAAACAATAATAAATGCTGGTATTTCTTATACGTTGGGAAGTTACTGAAGCGCCGCTATTTGCAAATAGATGTTTGCATACCGTAATTTCCGGTCTACTGAGTGTACTTGAATATAAGCCGCACCAGCTAAAAATAACGGAATAAATATGTGCACGTATATAGGCCACACTTGTCTAGAAGCCGCTGTTGTTCGTGTGTAACATGAGATATTTACACAGAAATGCATAATGGAAATGCTTTTTTCCGTTCGGTGCCTGTAACGGGGCCGATGAAAAAGATTAATAATAAATAACACAAGGAAAAGTCCATCCGTCCGTCCGTTTTCCATCCCTGCTTTGTCCTCCAGCTGATCGCTAGCTTGGTCTTCCTCCTGCCCGCTAAAATCATAAAAGTCGTCTTCTTCAGTGTCGGAATTGAAAGGCCTCGGAATTTGACAGTAATTTCAGCGGTCTGATGTGAGCGGGCTAAATGCTTTGGGGGCATGAAGTTTGTGAGACCCCCAAAAAATCCATAAATTAGCCGTATCACTGTTAAAGCTGCAGTGTTCAAAGCTTGTGAGAAAGTAGCACCTTAAAGTGCCTCGCGGCACTAAAAACAATCTATATCTGCATTAAAATGACCTACCTGGTCTCAGAACATCCACCGGTAAAATAAACAATTCTTCATTTCCACTCGCAGCACATGTGCATTATCAAAACCCACGTTTGCAATGACCTGGAAACCAAGGCAACAAATCCATGGCAGGGTTTTGAAAGAGACTTCCGGGCAGTTTTACTGATGCTGTGACACGAGGCGTGCACACTTTATATCCGCCACATGATATCGGTTGATTCACCCCCGGCCTGTGAGAAATCTTAAATCAGAATTCTGTTGGCCGTGGCGCGCGATGCTCGGCGACATGATGTCAGTTCATTTACCCCGAACCGTTTGGATCAAATTTCAATCTTTTCGAGGCACGACCATGACCGTTAATTTCCGAGTAGAATTAGATTTAAAAACAAACCGAAGGGTTCGTATCACGTTTGCGACTCAGACTTCAATGTGAAAACAAAGAGCGGCCTTCCCTCTGGGTCCGACTCCTTCGACCGCCCTCGCCTCCCTCCCGTGTTTAGAATTCCACAAACGCAGTCATTTCCCATCTCCCGGCTGGATGGCGTGTTGCGGCACCATTTTCATTTATGTTTATTTGGGAGAAAAAAAAGTTCGAGTCAGAATTTGTGATGAATTCATCTCCTCACGCCTCCGAACATTTGCATTGCTAATGTGACTCAGCGGTTTAGGTTTGGCGGCGTCAGGAATACCAAGTCCACCTGGCCGCGGCGAGCGTGTCGGGGCCGACCGGAGACGTGGCGACTTCGCGCTCTCGGCCGCTATCCTGAATGTCAATGAACCTGAATTTTCCAGCTCCTTCAGCAGGGTTCACGGTGACGGCGAGCGCTGCGGGCTGAGCTTGCGGTTCTTCAACTTGTGAACTCAGGTCTAGAGAGCCACGTGCAGCTTCGGAGTCGGCCTGCTGTGGTGTCATATGTCTCCTGTGGAAGGGGCCGTGAAATACATGACGCCAATCGCTTCCATCTAAACAGTGCCCTTGAGCCGCAAACCGCCTCTCACACACACACACACACACACACACACAGGCACACTCACGTTCCCGCAACCCATACCTGGGGGGGCAAAGTTGCTCGATCCCAGAAAGCCCAGATTGTCACCACCGTTTTCTGACAGTCCGGGTGAATTCCGGCATCCATCAGCTCCGACCCCCCTGCCGATGCCGCAAAGCATCTTTCCTGAAAGCAGCAGGGCAAGATGTATAAGCTCGTGTCTTAACACTCCACAGGGAGGCCGACTATCTTCTGAGCCACCGTGATTGTTGTGGTACGCGATCTCTGGACGGATAAATGATATTCTGGAAATGAATTAGAATTTTTTTTTTGCTTGAATTTACTTATTTTTATTTATACTATTTATATTTTTTAAATGAAATCATAAAAAAAAAAAAAAAAAAAAAGATGACATGGATATTTCAAGATTATAATTCTCATTTTAAAAGAGTTACCATTTGATTAAAACAGCCTATTTAATTTGGTTTGATATCTTGAGGAATGATACACAGAATCATTCACGCTGAATCAAGGCTCTTCCCCCTTAAGTGTATTCTGTATTTTCGCACGCCAAAGTGCTGAGCAGGCATCATCTCATGCACATCATTGTCAAAATTAAATGGAGGGTCTAAATTCAGCTACATAATTATGGTAATTGCAGAGATAAAGAACTTTAAAGGAGTTGTGTCATCTTCAAATTAGACTTTTTTTTTTTTGTAGCGAGGGCAATCCATGTTTTAAGAGAGCAAGAGAGGGATTCATTCGCTTGATTCTTAAAAAAAAAAAGAATTCTGGGCGGGGTTTAATATACCCACTGTGGGGAAATTCCCTATTTACATACCAGATCATGGACAGCACAGTGGAGCTAGTTCAGTGGATAAATAGTAGATAAGTATTAAAAGTAAAAGAAAATGTGAAAAATATCAGGAAAGAGACTTTTTAAGTGAAGATGTGTTCTACATACCCTGGCTGCGTTTGCAGCACGATGTTCTTTTATCTGTTTACAAAAGCCCTTTGGCTGAATAATTTTGGACATCGCGCATGCATGGTATACTGGGCGTCCACTGGCACACACCTTGACCTTCTTGCACCATATGGAGTGTAAATACAAGGAGTCGCAGACAACAGTTGCGTGGCTGTCAGCCTGTGTGGGAGGTTACGGCTCTGCATTCATTATTTAACAAACCCCGAGGTCAGGACCTGGTGGAGGAAGACTAGTTTAGCAGTCACCCTCCGCTGGACACCATGTGGGCAAAATGTGGGAGGCTGTCCAGACTAACTCCGAATCGGGACGAATTTCATCGCCATAAAGGGTTAGAAATCTCGCTCGAAAGCATGAATCTGCCAATAATTGTCAGCCTTGTGCTTTTTAAACCAATGAAATCTGCATTGTATTTGTTTAATTCACGTCATTTTGTGAGCTACTCTGAGGACCACATGCTATTGTCTGTAGTCATCAGTTTTCCAGTGAATGGTCTTTTCGATTTTGGAGGAATCCGTTGATAAAAGGGATGGTGAACTACTGTCTCTATTGCATAGGTGTCAAACTCTGGCCTGCGAGCCAAATTTGTCCCGCAGTGTAATTATATTTGGCCTGCAAAGCCGCACTGAATGACTATTAGAGCTGGCTCGCCGGTATTCTAGCCTACAGCGCATGTGCTGCTGTTACTAATCCCACAATTCTCTGCTGGTGCTTTGGTGCAGAAATCATGACAGGACCCTTACAGGCCCTCCTCTGTTGACAGTCGTCATAGCAACCTTTTGCTAATACTAGCACCGTGCTACCCCTCTGAAACATGGCTACAAGTGGATTATGCATGCAATATCAAGTTATATATTGTATAGTATTAAGCTTTGCTTGTTCCATATTTGAATATCTTGAATTTCGGCCCACTGTGTATTTGAGTTTCACACCCCTGCTCTATGGCAACACACTCTGTGTTTTGAGCCGACGGGGTAAGGAACGAGTTTTCTTGCTGATTTTTTTTTTTAATGCCCGACTGATGAAGTCCCTTTGATTGACGGGAGTGGAGGATGCGATGATTAGGATGAAAATGGGCGAGATTTTACGTCAGTCTCCAACCGATGTGCTCACTTTTAAGCATAAGGCGCTCGTCCTCTGTGCTCTGATCGAATTCAAACAAAGCACATAATATCTGTGTGAATGCCTGCAGTGGGTGGGAAATGAGATGTTTCGACCCGGCCTTCCTGTACACATGCTCTTTTTGATCTTTTATTTCAAGCGCTCGCTAACGTGAGTGCAGAGACCTCCAGACTTCTGGACCGAGCAAGTGGATGACAGCTATAGTGTAAATTACTGCCTCCACTTCATGTGTACTTGTAATTTCCTGCGTTTGGCTAGAAAAAGAGATGAGGGGCTGAGAAAATACCAAAGTAATCCGGAATATCATTCACGTAAACCAATTAAATAGCTGCACAAGTCAAGATAATGCACGTGCCATCGAGTCTACGGCGCCTTCACTTGCTGGAACGTGCGGTCGTTGCTTTGAATTGGTGAAGCGAACACGTGAGAGAGGTGCTGAAACAGGAGTCCGGAGGTTTCCGGCTCGGCCACAAGCAGAACGGGACGGAAAGCATCTCCGTGCTAAACGACGGCGACAGCGGAGGAAGGCGTGGCGGCCGCGGTGGGAGGCCAGTACCTCACGCTGGCGAGTTCGACTCAAAGCGAGAGATAAGAGGACCGATGGAAAGGTTGGGTTTGGGTCAGATATGAAGAAGAAAGTATAGACCCGAGGTGTGATGGAGCGGTGAGAGGAATTTGTGAGGTAAGACATGGTGAAGTGATGGCTGACGCTGAAAGCAGAGGAGAAGGTGAGTTTGAGGCCCGGAGGGCGGCGGGGGTTGTTAGCTTTAATTGGGCTTAGGGCTTTGGGACAAGCAGAGACAACATCAGAAGGTCAGATATACATCAAGAACTGCTGGGAAATGTCGACTCATTTGGTGCGGGGCAAAGGAAGAGATAGAAATGAGAGAGCCTGTTACCGCGTGCGCGTGCACACACACACACACACACACACACACACACACACACACACACAAACGGAATTAGATATTGTCATTGACCACTTATCATTGTCTTGTTTGTTGCATTGTTATGGACTTAACTATAATGACTGGTATGGTGATGGTAAACCAGCTTCCACCAGAGTTTGAGAAGCACGTCGACGTCCAAGATTATTATTTTTTTTTTGTTGCCGCCACTTGTTCTGACCCGATTGGCGAAGTAAAGAATCGACGCGAGGTACTTTCCCAAGGATTCCCGGCGTTTCAGAAATCAAAGCATCTTGTGAGATGCACAAAGCTTGGTTTTTGGAGCTTTTCGCGTTCGTCGTTGTTGTTGAACATTAAGATGTCAACAACGGACTGCAGAGCACGCTCAGGTGCCACGCTTAAGCTTGCAAAAGACAGCAGAGGTGATAGACATGAAAACAGAGCTCTAGCGGAAAAGCCAGAAGGTTGAAGAGACCGCTGAGACTTTGGGATTTGGAGGCGGCTGAAGTGGGTGGCTTGAATGTAGCTTGAAAAGAGAGAGAGTGACAGAATGCGGTGAGATTCAAGGAGCGGCACGCAGGAATTGATAGGGCCGGAGAACACAAGCAAACAGATCATTGGACAAATAGAATGACGATGGAATTGTGAATGAGCGGACATTGACAGCAGGGTAAAATGGAAGTATCGGAGCAGATGGAGCATGAAGGCAGAAATCCCCCCGTGCACGGGTAGCGCGGGGCTTTCTTTATTGATCTTCTGCCAAGGCTTCACTTAAACATTTAAAGCAAGAAATGATGAAAAATTCAGAGGGTGTGAATATGCAAAAGAGGGAGAAGTGTTTCAAAGCATGCTAAGGATTTTAAACGGCAACAGATTCATTCTTTATTTTTATTTTTTTGGACAGTAGTGGATCGTTTATCATTCACAGAATCGGGCCGCGCATCTTCTGAAACTTGTTTTTGATATAAATGTATGAAACATAGAGACGACACACAAAATCATAGATGAGAATTTTAAATGATATCGTTACTTTGAGTCGACAGTAAAAATCGATTTGTAGCTGAGCCGAGGGAAGAACAAAAATCCGTTTGCGTCGCCCGGACTGGTTATTTTGAAGAAATCGTTGCCAAGACGACAACAGAACAATAAACATTAGCTACGTAATGTTTACAAATTGAGACTGAGGCACGAGATCTGTCGCATTCAAGGTGTCGATAAAAAATACACCCATAATCAATATCTACCAGAAACCCAATCACAGCGAATGCTATTTCATTTTGTTATTCCAAAGCAAACTCTCTAATCTAATCTGGTTGTGTTCATTTTGTCTCGTCGTCTCGTTGTCACGACGAGATCAGGCAGTGAGGGACCGTGACCTTCTGGCCGAGAACCCTCACGGACGCCTTTCTCGGCAAATATTACTGGTGATAATGCCTTTTTTCCACACAAGACACACAACCTCCCTTGTATCTGGCATTATCTGGACGGTGTCTGCACGGTAAAAGGGTGCAGTTGCCATTCATTCCCCAGAGCAAGTGTCTTTTCAGTGGCCGTGGTCATTTATCATTTCCCCCTTTGATGACGGGGAGCAAAGGGCAACAAGTTTGCCCCCAATTTCCTCCGCCAACCCGACACTTTCAGCACGTGTCGTCCTCCTGGAAGGGCCTGTCAAACCAGGGGTGCCCTAAGAACAGTCTTTTTTTATTTCTATTTTCCCCGGCTACGACCGGCGTGAGTAAATGTGCATAGGAAGTGTTTGCTGAGCAGACACGACGAATGAGGCGCATTCCCGCTTTAAAAATACCTTCAATTGACATGTCGTGATTTACATTCAGACGGGACGTCCGTGGGTAGAACGGACATCTTGCAGTAACACTGAAAAGTGAACTTCCTTCCCGATTTTTGGGTAAACCATGAGGCGAGATCATCCGGTGCTAAATGAAGGTGAAGTACAATTTCAGCTGTCTCTCCGCTGAATCACTCATCGGTTCTCCGTACAGATTATCCTGGCGTGTCCCCTAATTATTGGGGTTCACTCTTGCCCGGTTCAAGCGTTCACTCATTCACACTTCATACAGAGACTGGTGACTTTCACCAAAAAGGACTCGCAACGTTCTAAAATGATGCAAAAGTTGCATCGCTGCGGATGTCCTATTAACCTATGTTCTAGTTGTTAAAATAAAAAGTAATTTTGTGTCTGGCTCAGCAAAGTAAGGACGAAGGAAAGAAAGAGGCCCTTATCAAAAATATCAAAAAGATGAGTTGTTGTGTGTTTTCTGCTGTTCACACTGTCTGGGGGGAAAAATAAAATAAAAAACAGAAAATCAGTCCAAATATTCCCCACATTGTCACGACAGCCAAAGTCCCAGGATCCTATGAGGAATGGATAGGATTGACTCTGCTTCACCAATTACTCTCGTGTCAAGATTATGGGATGTGAAATGTGTGTCGGTGCAGTTGGTGTTCATGGCTGTATTCATAAGCGCTGGTGGGTCGCGTGGTGTAAACAGACAGGATAACATCAGGATTAACCCAAAGTGACACCCTCTGATAGACTCCATGTCAGCATCATCCTCAGCATCATTACTCCCGCTGATAAACACACAAAAATACACACATTCAAACACACACAAACACAAACAAGCCGCCGTCGCTGCCTTGTAAACGTTGTAGCATCACATGATTGACAGAGGCGGCGCAGTGGGCGGAGGTGCAGGGGTTGTTTGGAGAAGAGAAACACCGTGGATTCCACCTTTTACTGACTGTGATGGAATCAATCACTGCTGCACAACAGAAAACTTATTAGCAATATTGATTGGAGGTCGCGTAACAATGAAAGGGATCCATGACGCCGTCACGTGGTCGGATCGTGACCGAGGCAGCGTCACGCCACGCTGACTCGCCGGACTCCATCTGAGGTTCATTGTCAAATGTCAACACGGCGCAGGTTTGTTTTCTTTGGCCAATTGTCGTCTTTTAAAGGAAAAAAAAGGGTACGTGATAACATTTGAATACTTCTGATCATTTATTCCCATTTGGATATAAGAAATATTCTAATCAACTAATAACTTCAAGATGGATGAATGATTTTTCAACATAAACATTGCATAATATCTGAGCAAAACAAATAGGTTGCGTGAGATTTAAGATTGAAAATCATACCATTTATTTTTCGATTATATTATATATATATATATATATATATATATATATATTATTAGTAAGGTTATAATGCTTAAAATTATCTTTTTTTTTTTTTTTTTTTTCAATTTAATGGTCTAAACATGAATTTGACTGTTAACTGTACTCCCGCTTGAAACCGACAAGATCTCAAAAAGAGTTGAAGCGATCGATGCCAAACTACAGCTAAGATTGTCCCGGTGATCCCGTCACAATCCAGACTCCAAAGTGGTGCTTGGACATCATCTGTTTGGATCAGTGTTTTCCATGGAGCTGCTTCCACATCATACTTCCAGGGCTTTGCTCTCCGCAGCCCTCGGGTGTGGCAGTTGGGGAGGTGGGGGGGCGACCTCGGGCAAATAATACCTTTGGAGTTGACGTCGTAACGAAAACACGCTAAGCTGTAGACCAATTTGGTCTGGAGCGTGGAGGAGAGTTGCCCACTTACACCGCTAAGAAGAAGAAGAAAAGAAAAGCATAACCTTGGAGGCCTTGAAGTAAAAAAACCTGCTCAATAGAAGGTTGGATACAGTTTTGTGGAATGAGGGAACTTAAGCTCGGTTTAAGATGGTTTATTGACCTTTTGCACCTAAATAGTCACACAATAACAAGGGATTCAGGTCTGAAACTCCTGCCGCAGTAACTCCCATGACGAGAGGTATGTCTTCTGACCAAGACAGTACTGAGTGAGCGCAACAGACTTGTGAGGGGAATGAAAAAAAAAAACAAACTGAGAATTTATTTCCTTTTTTTTTTTAATAGACTCCGAGCTGTTCAGGACTTTGGATGTCTTGCCGCTGCATTTACAGCGCTTAGTGACTCATTTTATGCCTTACATTTCCCCTCATTGTTTCTTTTCTTATACCCTCCTGAGACTGAGTCCCAAGGTTCTGCCTCCTGCAGTCCCAACGCCTGGGTTATTACCAGCATCTGTCTCACATTACTCATCAGGAGGCGCTGCCTTGTTGGCCACTTTGACGCAGGAACCGTCCCCGTTTGTTGCTTTTCCCTGTTGATGTCTGCTGCAGTTGTTGTGCATCCAATTAACAACGTGTGTTCTTGTTAGCTGGAAGGTTGATTATTTGTTACTTCCTGTCTATTTAGTCATTTGTAAACCCAATGAGAATACTAATTTCCACAGTGCAGCCGTGCTTTTGCCCTGTTCTTGTCTTAAAACTAAAAAAAAGAAATGGCATGGCAACATGATCTGTTTGAACTGAGGTTGGTGATAAACATAGATGAGCACATTTTGGAAAAAAAAAAGAAATGAATACTTACTAAATAAATAAAATGTTTAAGGAAATCATGAATATTTTAATGGAATCGGTGTATGTGATAATTTGCTAATTCATGCTCGGAGGAGTCAGTGGAGGCGATCCGGGCACGCGGCTCAGACGGCTCCATCTGAAGGTGGTCTTTTCAAGACTAGACTACCCATTAAGAATTATTAATAGGAATAAGTCTGGATGGGGAGGGCTCGGGGTCCCATGGAGAAAGCTGCAGGGTATTGGAGGATATCTGGGCTATCTGACTCAATCTTCGCCGTACTGGAAGCTCCTGTAGTACAACCGGCATACAGCACTTGTATGCCTCAGTATCCGTACGCAGCTGGCTACTCGTATTTAAACGACCTTTTTTTTTTTTTTTTTAAATCTCGTATTGTCGTATTTTTTTTTGTCATTCGTTTATTTTTTTAAGCGGCATGCAATCGGTTCCCTTAATAGTTTGTCGCAGGCAGATTTTCTCCTCCTGATAAGACCTCAGGTAGATACACACAAACTCCAACCAAAAAAGAAGCACCATCCTGTCAGATCCGGTTGGTTTTGTATGGAAGTCAGGCAGTCCAGTCACATGCATAATGAATGCAGCACACCAGGTTGTCCGTGCAGTCTTCCAAACCGCATATTCACATGTGGTCTTGTACATCATGCAAATAAATCCAATCCAGTATGACAAGATCCTGCCCCGACGGTCAGAACAAGCTGTAAAACTAGGTAGTACCGTTCGCTTATGGAGCAGGAGGCTTCGACTGCTTTGCCACTTACTTGCCTTAAATTATACTGTAAACGACTGGGATTCTTTTTTTTTTTTTTCTTGTGAGGAAGATGTAATCCTGGGGCTGAACAAAAGTGATTGTGAGATGAAAGGGTTCTGCAACGCTTACCGGGATACCGGTGAGGAATGAAGAGGAGGCAGCTGATCAATGGGCAACGGGATCAGAGACCCGGAAGGCTGTCAAAGCGACGGCCATTCAAAAAGGCAACCGTATAGGCGAGATAGCCGGCCGGACGAACATCCAAAGAACACGATAGAGGAGGGTCGACCAATGGGAAACACGGGAGAAATGTATCGGGGTGACCGGGAAGTGACATTGGATGGGGTGACGTGCACAAGTCATATTCCAAGAAGAAACGTCCACCCCTGAATAAGAAATGGACGGATGTCCGGGAGGCCGGACGGTAAAGTCTGTCCGAGACCTACCTCATGTGTTGAAAACGGCCGTCGGTTAGCGCGCTACTAAAAATAGCACCGGTCGGCACCGGCCGCGGCCCGATACCTTCATCTCGGGGCCGAATCGGCTGCGGGCGCTCCGCGCACCGAGCAAACGCTGCAGTAATTTGTGCAAATATTTGCAGAAATCATTTTTACCGGTGCCCCAGATTATTGACTCCATGCGGAGATTTCTTACCTGGACGAATGCGGCCCGTTGTGTGCATTAGTTATTAAAACAACATAACCAAGCAGATTATGGACACTGGGAAGATTGACCTCCCCTAGTAAGAGATGAAGTCAATAACGTAAATGCTGACACAGCAGCTGCAATATTTGTGCAGCTGTTTGTAAATAATTAACATTCTCCTCTATCACATAAAGCAGTCATTTGTTTTAAAGGCTGTTAGCTATCAGTGCTGAGCTATGCTTATTTGTTTGTTTGTTTACCGGGGAGTTGTTTATGATTTGTTTTTCATCTCTTTTTCCCTTATCATTCAATGACATGACCACTTTTTTGATCAATGTGATCAAACTGAAAATGTATATTTGGGTTTCGCAGAGGAGAGAATGAATGGGGAAATGCTTCATTTGATGTAGGGTTTATCCTCTGACTTTTAATCAAAAATTCCACTTAATTTTACAGCGGAATGAGTCTTAAATTGTGGCCTTTTATAAACTCATGAGTTTAATGTTCCATGCTTCATTTTCACAACTCAGTCATTATGGCATGCAGACAGTCAGTTGCCTAATGACCTCAATCTGCAAACCGGTCAAAAGCCGACCGATTTTAAAAAGGATCAAGCGGTTCAATCAAGCTTAGCAGCCAATAGCAATAATGACACAGGTCTGCTTCTCTGCTGGTCTTCGTCTCTCCATTCCAGTGCGCTGCTGTGTGTCAGCAGCCCTTCCACAGCTGGAGACGCGAGGCTGCGCCTCCAGTACCAGCTGCTTCCTGCCTCCCAAGCACCTGTCGCTCTGCCGATGAAGAAGCAATACTTGACAGCGTGCGCTTCACCGTCATGACGGCGACTTAAACCGTCGTCGGGGCAAAATATTCGATTCCGATCGGTGGCTGGGTGGGAATTAATCGACGATTTACATTATCGATGATTCAAGTGCATCCCGCGCCCGCCGGTCTGAACGAAGGTGTCGGTGACGCTGCGAGAAAATACGCGCCGTTATCGCACACAAACTGCAAAGAGATACAGAGCCCTAAATAACATTTTTTTTCTTTGTTTTATTTGACATCCAAACAGCCCTTAAAGCGTCAAAGCTTGACGCTGCACTGGAAATCCAGGCGTCTGTTTGTGATTTCTATTTATTTATTCATTTTCAGTATTGATTTGTTGAAAAACCCTAAATCGAAAAGGGTGTCGAGTAGTTTGACGTGTTTTGAAATTGTTTTTTTGTTTTTCAACAATGTCACTCAATGGAAGATCCCAGCAGTGCACTAAACATCCATCGGGTTCATTGCCGTATCCAAGGAGCGTCCGACTTACTTGACTTACCGTGAGTTTGCTGTGTTTTGCAGGAGTCCAAAGGTTGGTGAAACAAGGGCGTAGCACGTGCATGTGTGTGTTTGTGTGTGTGTGTGTGTGTGTGTGTGCATTGGCGAGGGGGTCATCATATCAAAATATGTCAAGCAATTGTCTATATATTTCTTTGGCAGGCAGCTTTTATCAGGCAGTATTGATTTCCTCGTCACATACGACAGCGCACTTCCCTCCACGTCATGTATTCTTTCTGATGAGCGAAAAGGCCAGTTGTCTTTACTGCCGTCCTGGAATTGGAATATGGACCGCACACCTCGTCCTATCAAATTTCCATCGTTTTAACACATCATTGACCTTTTGTCTGTTCTACATTTGCATTTTTTGTATCCTTGAGGAGCTCTTCTGCCAGAGCTTCCCAACTGTATCTCCCTGATCTGTGTCTCGGTAGCAGAGGAGATCAAGCCTCGGAGCGGCGGTCGCTAACTTTTGATCCGGCTCATGTGGTCGCACGGTCAATCTGGCTTCGCCACCTGCTTTTCTGATCTCATCCCCCCGTCGTGAAACGGCTTCTGAACCGTTTTTCAAAGTTTCTCCTCTTCATCACGGGATCGCTTTCATTCTGCACCTGGTCTACGTCGTCCTCACGAGACCAACTGGAGTCTTTCAATCAGATCCGTCTTAGATCTGCTGAACCCAATACGATTCGTCCAAAATCACGTTAATCTTATATGTTTACGGATAAAAAATTTTGGTTTTGGATTTATGGGTGCAAATGCTGAGGTTGGGTTTCCTCCTGCATTGCAGATGGAGATTTAAGTGCAGAGCACAGAATGTCCTTACAAGTCAGTAGAAATGTTATCAAATGGTTTAATGTCCATCGGTGGTCGATTTGAGTTTAGCGTTCTGATCCCCGGCCGATAGCCGGCGGCCAAATATGCGCACTTTTTGTCAAAACCAAAGTCATTTCAAGAGGAATGAGGAGTTCGGGCGGGACTGGAGCGATTTCTAGAATATCAGTCGATTCATTATACAAGTGTATGCGACAGAGGCTTGGCGGGGGGGATCCTGGAGATTGTGACCTCAGAAGCCAGCAGCCATGATGACGGCGGTCTGCGGAGCTGCCGCTCTGCCTCGCCAGCCGGACGCCACGCTGAGCGTCCGCAGCTTCTTCACAGCGGGAGGACTTGTGTACCAGCTGGTCCGTGACACGGTGCATAAGAGGCGGCGCTCGGTGGTTGTCTGGAGACGCCGGAACAACGCCGCAGAAGAAAACCTAATATCGGGTCTTACAAAGAAACTTAGTCGACCCGATTCCGGGGACGATTGCCAAGATGGAGGAAATAAGCAAACCGCAGCCGGATCTGAGGATGAGTCGATCCGCGGTGAAGTAAGAGACGGTAGAATGTTGCGACAGCCGGCGCACGTGAATCCTGTGCAAGTTGTGCACGTTCACGTGATCCGACCAGCGGCGCGGGCGGGCGGGCGGGCGAGCGGGCGGGCGGGCGAGCGACCGCATTGACGACTGCCTGAGTGGGTTGCATCAAAACAGCGTGACACAATCAAAGAATAATAACATGAAACTTGAAATAAATGATAAATTAATGTATGGCGGAGCCCGTTTCACTAGTTGCAGAATCGTTCCAAAATATCAGATATATACAGTGTACAAATGTGCGTGTGTGTGTGTGTGTGTATTCTGCATCTTAATCCTCTGCTTGCATTCTTATGTAGAGGGTTATTTTTGTCCTCACAGAATAAGGCATTCTAGTTCAGCCATCGTTTTTACCATCTTGTATCTTTTGTTTTGGATACCCTTGTTTCCTGATGGAGCACATTTGTTCCAATTTTGCTTCAGGAAAGACCCTTAACTGCCTTCCCTTTATAGTCCTGCGTGTGAGTTCACCTTCCTGGTTGCACAGTCTTGGTTTCATGAGGTCATCAATCACATCCTTTCACTTTTGCCCTTTTTTTTCCTGTGTCCGAATTTTCCTGCAGTGCAGAGACTTTCTTTTTTTTTTTTTTTTTACTTTTATTTGTTTATTTTTTTTTCTCCTCCCTCAAGCTCCAAGTGTTGTGCAGTTTCAAAGGGCCGAGATCCAGTAAATGCTGGATGTTGTGAGTTCACATGCAGCCTAAATATAAGTAACATAAAAGTAAAAGCATTCAGTAAAAAGGAAAACAAACAACCACATTTAAAAACAACAAAAAAGGTGTTCGGTTCAGGAAAAGAAATGGACGTTAATGCGAGACGCTTCTTTCATGTCTGCTTTTAATGGACCATAAGTATCAACTGGATCGACTTGTATCAGAAGTTGTGGAATTTAATAAAAGAAACACATCAGTGCTTTAGTTCGCACCTGCAAAACCACTTCTTGTGACTGAACCATGGCTAGAACTCCATACCGTGCAACAGAACATGGATTCATGCCGCTGTTTTAAACAAGTGCAAATGAATCTAAAATCAATGTTATGAAATGATGTATCGTGTTCTAATACGTCTTCTGCTTGTTGTCAGAAAGTCAAGATTGATCTCTGAGCTGAGATAAACGGCAAATCATAGGTTGTCGTTTGATTAGTTTGGGGTTTTTTGGGGTGGATAAAAATACATGAAATACAGTTTAGAACCACAAGTAATGATTCCATCAGACTTGTGTCTCTCATATTAAAAAAAAAAGTGTATTTTGAAAGCAAAAGATCTTCAGGAATATCAAGATAGAAAGTTAGGTCACACAATCATTGTTGAAACCAAACTAAATATGCCAGAAAGTGTTAACTTGGTATTTCACATGCACTGTAATACACCTGAATATAAACTGCTGTCATTTCCGGGCCATAAATTGCTAAGTTTTTCACTCCTTTGAAAACTGCTGCTTAAACAATGATACGGCTAATTTAAGGATTTTTTTGTGTCTAGCTTCACGCCGCCAAAACATTTAGCCTCGTCACATCGGACCAATGAAATTCCGAGGCCGTTCAACTCCGACGCCAAAGAAGACGGCTTGATGGTTTTAGTGCGCAGGAGCAAGAAGAAGCCGAGATAAACTTGTTTTATTCATTATTAATCCTTTTCATCAGCCGTGTTACAGCCACTGTTTTGGAAAAAAAAGTATTTCCAGTACATGTTTGTGGACGTAACTGGTATTTATTTCATTAAAAGTAAAAAAAAAAAAAAAGTTTAAGTGTGACATCTTTCTGTGTAAATATCTCATGTTACAATGTGCAGCTAAAAGACAAGCGCTGCCTATTTATGTACACAAATATTTGGTTACTTTTAGCCAGTGCGACTTCTTCTTAGGCGAATAGTCAATTGTATATATTCAAGTCAATGGTCTGGAAATTGCAGTAGTCAAGGAATATGCAATGTAATTCACGGCAGCGTACATTACAGATTATGTAATTAATCCCAAGATCCTCATGGTGGACTCTTGTCCCTTTTTATATTTATCCTGAGTCGTGAGATGGCATGCTAAGAATGTAGGAGTTGGGCAAATAAGATAAGAGTATCTGGCTGAAGGGCGGATACAAAGTATTTCAAACGAGAGTGGGCTGAGAAAATTGAATATGCCCATAATATTCAAGTAAAAAGACCCAAAAGACAAAGGGATGAAAGTTTGTCAAAAGGCATCAAAAGAATTTCTTGCAAGTCCGTGTGAAAAATAGTTTTCTTCTCCAAACCAGAAACACTAAAACAGGGTGAGTCTCACGTTGACATTTGCTCTTGAAATAGCATGAACAAATAAATAAATGAAATAAACCCACGCGCTGATAAACGAAACGATTAATAAATCAATTAAAGAGGTCTAAGTTTGGACTTGCAGGATAATGATGTCACTCACGCACAGCGTTCGTTTACTCGTCCGTTCAAGGAAAACAGTCAGCAGCTCTTTCGGCCCGCTGTGTGTGTGTGTGTGTGTGTGTGTGTGTGTGTGTGTGTGTGTGTGTGTGTGTGTGTGTGTGTGTGTGTGTGTGTGTGTGTGTGTGTGCTGCGGGGATAAAATCTTGGCTAAATAAGACACTCGTAGCCGTCCAGACTCTCCTTTTCACAGTTCAGTCCAAGGTCAGATTTAGGAAAGGTTTAGACGGCTCTGGGAGGCAGGACTGTCCTCGGGGGGCTTCTTTGAAAATGCTCTATTTTGGGCACTCGCTTGTTTTGCTTCATATTACTCTTCCCTCTTTTTATTTATTTGATTTAGTTGCTTTTTTTTTTTTCTTATTTTTCTTGTTTTCCCCTCTTTTGTGGCTTGGTTTTATACTTTTGATTAAAGAAGAAGCTGTCTCCAATGGGAGTCTATTTCCATGTGATTGTTGACATTTTATATATTCACATCTTTACTGGAAATGAACAGAAACCGTTCAATCAATCATTTAGCCGATATCACATATTCCTTCTTTGTCAATTCTTTCATTAAATGGCGTGAGAATCAGGGTTGCTGGTCCCCAGGAGTGGATTTTCTCGAGGTCGTCTTTTTTTTGTCTCTGGCCCCAATATCGGCTAGGATATCGATCGATCATTGATCCTTTCGTAATCGTGACTGAACATCGTAGTTGGATACAGATGGAGGAACACTTGACCCAAAACACGGGGCGTGTTTGTAAAATGCCTACCTATCTATCTGGTTGTGGTCACTAGTGTTATAACGATTAACGGTTATTATTCATAGTAATTGTACAGAACCTGTGAAATTGATCGATCTGCAAACACAGATTTCATGGTATTTTCCACCATCTGATTTTGAAGAGGTCAAGGTTTCTGTCAGTGCAAATCATTATGTATCATAAAATATAATATTGCTGATGTGTCGGGGAAGCGACGCTTCGTTTCCGCACAGCACGAGCCACGATTTGTCTTTGCCAAAAGAAACCCATCTGTATGTAAAACCGGCTGAGCGGAGGTGACGCCTATAGCTAAGAGCTATTTAAAATGTTCTCCTATAATTCAAGAAAGGTTCCGGGAACGGAAACAGCCATGTTTTCGATGATAATCCCGACAAACTCGCAATCCCATCTGTTCCGCCGAATAATCACGATAAGTCACTAAAACGGCCCATATCTGTCTGGGAAATGTGCGGAAAGAGCCTCATTCCGCTCGCCGGCAGACGGCCTCACCTGTTCCCTCACCCTCCCCGAGATCCCACCTCCTCTCCTCGCCACACATTTCTTCTCCTTCCATCTGTTGCCGGTGTCTCTTCCACGGCGTTGATCTCCTTTTCCATTTTGCACATCACTCTTCATTGTCCACGTGTCTGCAGAAGGTCATTCGATCCGGAGTGGGACTGTGGGAAATGTTTGAACTGATTGTTCGGGACACGCGGACGACGGGTGCGCGTGAGGACAGGCGTCGACACACGGACACACACACACACACACACACAATGGATGCTTCACTTTATCAAGGGCAGAAGATAAACAACCCTGAAGAGGGCGAGAGACAAGGTGGGGATGTTAAATGTGCTGCTCTAAATGTCTTCACACATGGCTTGTTAACTGATGCTGAATAAGGGCATCTGTCCTTCTCAGGAAGCTCCCGTGGAGCGCGGCATTGTGCACCGCTTTGCGTGTTTGCATGTGCGGGTGCGTGTTTGACCTTTGAAAACTCGCTGTGTTTGCATTCCTTTTCTTTGTAACACAATAGACCAATTAATCCGGGGGGTTGATTTGGCGATTTATTAGAGTCAGGGAGCATGCTCCATCCGCGTCGCGACAATAGCCGAGCAATAATGATAAAGAATCGGCAAAGAATGGAAGCAAAAGCAAGCGGGGAACGGAGAGACGCTCCGAGTCTCCGCGGCTTCTCCTCGGTTTCCCGATCAGAATGATAATCTGGCTGCTGCATGGGGATTTTTAATCCGCCTGCGAAGGGGTTGCCATGGGTCACAGCGTGTCTCCATCTATGTTGCTCAGATAAATCTCAAATGAAAGAACACGTCATCTGATGAGCTGCGAGTTCTTCGCCGAGCAGATCAACAAGTCGACAAATTAATGACATTTGCAATCAAGGAGCTGCGCGCCGCGCGGAAAACTCCACTTCACTTTGTGAATCCATACTTTTCCGATATGTCGAACGAAAGTTTACGTATTTGTGTGTCGACAAAACTTCGACGCGCACAAACGGATGACGAACGCTGCATTCTGAAAAAAAAAAAAAAAGCATTAAAAAACCTCCACAGCATCCGGAAACCGCTACAAACACGAAACCTACGTTCATATTTTTGTATTGTTATTGTTGGAAAACATCGCTGTTCCTTCACATTAATCGCACTGATGTGATAAATGTGAGTTTATCGTGTGTCTTGACTATTTTTAAATGACGTGTTTGGTCCGATACCCATTTGTTATTCGAAAAGCTAAATATGATTTTTATTTACTCGTCGTTATTCTTAGATACCTGTACAAATGCCACGCGATCCTGCATTTGGCCAGACGTGCCGTATAACGGCGACAAGATAAGATCATATTTTATTGATTTCAATAGGGGAAATATGTTTGTCACAGCGGCGCAACAATAACGACTGGTATGAATATAAATAAAAATAGAAGAGGCGGTTAAAGGGACAAAGACAGCAGCGAGGGTAAAAATGTACATGCTCTAAATATGCAATATGATGTATGTTATGGTCAATATATGAGGGTCTAATTTAAATGCACAACACATTATGAGCATTTAGAAGAGGCATTTTAACCTTCAAAAAAAATGAAGTTTCACGCACTGTCCTGTTATTTCTCCCGTGTTACAGGATCTTATCAGCTAATGAGTTCCCCACCACAGACCTGTTACACTAACTGCATATTAAATTAGCGCCACGTGGTAAATGTTCCCGCTCGTACCGAGCGGAGACGGATGAACGGAAGAAGGAACAAGTCGGCGCCTCGAAGTAAAACCGAGGGGGTCGCAGATGGAACGGGGCGTCTGAGGACACCGAGAGGCGGATCTCCGAGGACGATATTCGGCCCGGTCCGGGTAAAGGAGTGCATCTCCATCCTTTGCCATACAGAATGTCTGGCTTCAAGGTGCCCTCTGTCACACATTGGGAGACAAGCGGAGGAAATAGATGGATTGCCAATGCTGTCCAGTCGCCCGCGGGTCGGGTCGGGCTCCTTTCCTTTTATGACAGAAGCGGAGGTGCTAAGATAGGAAAACGCTTCGGGGAAACAGGGTCACGTAAAAGGAAAATCCAATCATTCCGCTTGGTTCTCCGAGGTATAGTGCCCAACCGAAAAGAGCAATATGTTGCGACTCGTGGGACATTTTGCGGTAAATCCTTAAAAATGCAAATTAATCGTAGGTGTTTTTTAACCGGCATGCAATCGCCAGGAACTATTAACTAGTGCGTGTTTTTCTCGTCTGAGAACGAGTCGGTTTTTATCTCCGTAACGAACGACGCCGGGACGTCACATCTACCGCCCGTTTACCTCGGAGGAGTTTATCCATCGCCCGGCCATCTTTTTATTATCGGTTCGTTTGCCTATTTCTTTTATTTCATTTTGTAATTTATGTTCCCGGCAGTTCTGCTCTGGGATCCAACGGGCCGAATAAGAGAGACGATGCAACGGCGATAAGTGCTATTCTCTTTTCGGGACGGCGTATCATGCGTTTGGCTGCCGCAGCCTCCACAATAGCGGTTGAAAGCTCCGCCGTGCAGCGAGTCTCCCCTCCCGTCTCCCCGCCGTTCTTCAAGAGTCTGGAGATAACAATCTGTGGGTTCAGCGCTCTCCAGGTTTCAATTCTCACACCTCATAGTTTTTATCCCCGTTCATTTCATTCCTCAAATCCCCTGATCCCTTTTCTTCGATTGTCCTTTTATACTAATGTCGTTAGCCGGCGAGATACTGAGTCATATTTAGCCTGTCATTTGAATTGTCATGAAAAAAAAAAAAAAAAGGTTTGCAAAATAGGAATGAAAAGGAAAGATGCCTGCAGCGACCAGCATGCGGGGAAATGCCCGACGCCGATTCCTTTCTTTCCCCTCTTCCTGATAGCTAAGTGTTTGCGCTATGCATTATTCAACCGAGCTTTCCTCACATCTCGAGGTGAGTTCACTCACCTCCAAAAGGGAAGGAAAGAGGAACACAAGCTAAAGATCCTACAAAGGAAGAAGGCATTTTTAACACGGAGGGAAAAATCAAAAGGCAGAATAAATGTAAACTGCATCCGTGGCGTCTCTAAAAAATGGATCACATCTTTTCACGTTTGTCCGTCTCCGTGAGAATCATCACGCAAGTGGTCAGTTTGGCCCGGACAAACTCCAGCGTCCTCGTCCGCGTTGTTTTTCTTGTTTTCCATTTCATGTTTCAAATAAGCCGTAAATATTTGTCTCCGTATGCGGTCCTACGGACGCCCGTTTGTTTCTATCGCTCCACGGAATATCTAAAACAATCGTCTGGTACCGTATATTGTCCCTTTGGCCATTTTAATTGAAGATTATCCCATTTCATTTCTTATGGTTCCTTTGACATGAACGTCCCCGCTGGTTTCTTGATGAAAATGTATTTAAAAGAAGCCGCAGTTAAAAGGAACGTGCTTTGATCAATAGCAAACACCCGAAGCCTTGAAATGGCAGAAATAGGAAATAGCAAGATAAGCCTTGTTAAAGCGTAAACACAACCGAGCACCTGAGATTCGGTCGGAAGTTACCAGAGTGCTCGTCGACGTCAGCTGCGTCTTCTGATTCAGAGCACGAACGTGTTGGCGGACAGAGCGGCGCAAAGATCTTAAAGAATAGAAAATCGAAACTATCTAAAAGCCCTGACGTTCGAACCGCTTCCATTAGGTTTTATTTGAAGTTACACAGTGAGATTTCTCATTGTTTGTAATTATAAAATAAGTGAATAGACGGATCAATTTAAATTGTATATTTAGGTTTTAATGAACAATAGATATCCTGATGATTGGCCCATTATTTTTTTTGTTTGTTTTTTAGATTAAAAATTCAATGTGTTTATTGTCATTTGTACATTTGTTCTGAAATTTTTATCTTCGTGTCCACAGTGAGGTCACATTGGCCTGAAATTTCTCTTTTTTTTTTTTTTTATTTATCTCTGTTTTTAAAATCACCTTTTACCACCGAGACCTGATCATTGGATCTGTTTGCACATCATGTAGAGACATTCAACCACTGATTCACACCTAACGGAGAGTATTCACTTAACTAACCACTACCTGGAGAAAACCAACCCAAGCACGAGGAACTCCTTACAAACTAATTGAACCAGGATTTTTTTTTTTTTTTTTTTTTCTGCGCTGCAGGAGTGCTGACTGTGCTCACTGTGCCTCCGCTAAATAAATACATTAATTACATACATAAACACACCACCAAATCTCGCATAATGAGCTTCACACCAGGATTACAAACTGAATGTCACCGGTGTTTGAATAAGAAGGTGTCGGCCGTGGGCGATGACGACCGCAGGAACAAGATGCAAGCGGGGAGCTCACTGAACCGCAAGCTGCATCCCGACAATCCATATTCATTTAGGTGAAATAGAAAGTCTTCAGGGAGCCCGGAAACACTCACGATCTGGTTTGAAAGCCAGAGAAGCATCGGGCAAGATGTTTGGATAAAGACGGCGCAGAGACTCCGGTTTCACTCAAGGAATGCGCGAGGCCGTTGGTTGCGATGGTGTCGCGCTATCTGTCAGCTTATGGTTTACATAGGGGTTTTTTTTTTTTATTCCAATGCCTCGCTGCCCTCAGCCTGCCTCAGCTTTGCAATGTGTCTGCCCTTAAATTTATGAAAATCTGCTTCCTTCATGCATGCAAATCAGCACTTTTTATGGAATACTGAACACATATTGCATCAATATGGAAGTGAATGTTCACACGGTTAATATTATTAAAAGCCTTGGACACACGTGGACTTGCTGTACCTGAAAGTTGCCCCGGCGGTGCCCTGTCCATCTGTGTTCAGTGTTATTTCCCCTATTTTGGTGAGATGCTTCATTTCAGTATTCGCCTCTTTTATTTGTCGTTAACAAAGTCTTTATCCTGCGACGGCGGCTCTGCCCTGGAAGCGTACATCTCCAGCCATTCCTTAAAATGTCCTTCATCAACTTGAACTGGGTCTGCGTTCTGCCTTTGGGTTCCGCTTTGTCTCCCAGATCCCCTGCTTGACAACCAGAGAAGACAATCTGTCCGTCAGCACGGCCCGTCAGCACGGCCGTCGTCCGGTAAAAGATAACATGCATTGGATCTGGAAATATTAGCCGCTCCCTCAGCATGCCGTCGCTGAGGAGACGATTGCGAGCAAGCGTTCTTTGTTCAATCCAGGGATTAGTAACGGATTCAGGCGATACCTCGTATCAGCTCTCGAGAATTCAAGATGCGGTGGCTGGGGTTTGGCCTGCTACTCCGAGGGTTGTCGCCCTTCATGATACATGAAGGTCACGGGCTGCATGACTGGAATTCACCCTCAGCCGTTGGGGAAGTCACTTCCCAATCTCAGAGGACCGATTTGTATGAGATCCCTGATGGGACTGTCTGTGCGGCGTCTCTATGTTCTCCCAGTGTCCGCATGGGGTTCCCCCCGCGGTCCAAAAACATCAAGTAGGTTAACTGGAGACTCCAAATGGCCTGGATGTGTGTATGTGGATACATACAGACCGGCGACGGGTGGAGGGTGAACCCACGGCCGGCCTCCTGCCACCCTGACCGCAGGAGGAGCAGTGGAGATAAGGAATGCATCAACTGCATCATCTCCTGTGGATTTGTAAGCATCTCAACAGCGACATCTGCACGCCGAAGCGATGTTTGAAAAAAGAAGCGACGTTCCAAAACGGGCTTTGGGATACGGCGGCGGGACAGTCGGGGGACGATGACGTCCAGCTGGAAGGATCTGTTGGCCGTGAACGCTACGCTTGGGCATCGCGTTCGCCGCAGGCGTCCCGCCCTGATGACGCGATCATGCAGCCCTTAGTTCCCTTCCCGCCGGCCAAAGAGAGTGACCGCATTCTCTGTCAGCACAACAACTGCTCGTGCACCAATTTGAGGATGCAAACAAACTAATCAGTGTTAAAGAGGGTTTCATGAATCATTGAAATGTTTTGTTTACATTCCTGGTAGCATCAAGTAGCACATGGTGTTCAACTAATTTCCATTTCCAGTCTTTATGTCCGCTTTGCCTTTTTTTTATTCTTCAGGAAATAAAAATTTGAAATTTTGTTTTAGGTAGCTAAAGGCTATTACTGAATACAGAAAGATGAATCAAAATAACATTTACATTTTTTTAACCAGAAATTAATATAGTATATATGAATGCAATTATACATGATCGACACGATTTAACCGAGCACTTAAAAGTAAAGTCTCCCGAAGCCCCGCAGCACCGCATCGTTCCCGCCCTTTGAAATATTCCATCACACGGTGTTCTCCGGATTCAAAGACGAGCTATTTCTCCTATGCAAAGTATCATATATTTGACAGACGTGCAGTGCAGAATGACACAATAAGCACACGGATGTGACAGCATTGACAAGAGATGTACAGCAAAGTGTGGTTCACTTGTGCAGCGGAATCGTTCCTCCTTGATATTCCATTCATGACTGCTGGCGGAGGTGAGCAAGCAGATCGCATCTATTACCTTGCTAATTCTTCAGCTTGGCCTTTGCATAATAAGGTGATGGTGGTGTTGGGGGGAGGGTAAGTAATAAAAACATGTTTGCAGTGGCTTAATGAGGGAATACATCCATTGCAATAGTCACTTCGGTTGGTAACTAGATAAAGTTTGTATTTTTTCTTTTCTTTTCTTCAATTTTTCACAGTATTGTAATTTTTAGGTTCATAAATGAAATGTAAAAAAAAATAAAAAGGGTGATACCGTAATTTTCGGTCTATTGAGCACATCATAATATAAGCCACACCGGCTAAAAATAACTAAATAAATATACAGAGGGGGAAAAAAAGTATTTAGTCAGCCACCAATTGTATAAGTTCTCCCAATTGAAAAGATGAGACTGGCCTGCAATTTACATCCTTAGTGAATGTTACCTGTATGTATTTAGGTCAAAGTAAAAAAAAAAAAAAAAGTTATCATCTTTCTGTGTAATTATATATATATATATATATATATATATATATGGGTTCAGTTGATATGTATATATTTTAACAGAAAGATGTTACACAAAAACTTTATTTCTTCTTTTACTTTGAGTTAAATACATAACGGTAACATCCACAAATACTGGAAATGTTTTTTTTCCGAACCCTGCCTGTGACACGGCTGATGAAAAAGATGAATAATTAATAACACAAGGAAAAGTCCATTCATTCCATCCATTTTCTGTCCCAGCTTGTGCTACTCCGGCTTAATCGCTATCTTTGTCTTCCTCCTGCGCACTAAAACTATTAAAGTTGTCTTCTGTGTCGGAATTGAACGGCCTCAGACTTTCACGGTCATTTCATTAGTGGAATGTGACGAGGCTAAATGTTTTGGCGGCGTGAAGCTCAAAAAAATCCATAAATTAGCTGCATCATCGCTTAAGCTTCAGTGTTCATACATAAGGTAAACACGCATGCTCTGGTTCAGGAATTACATAACACTGTTGACTTTTACGAGCGTAAGATACATACATGAAGATGAACAAGTAGTTTACCGTGACCCGTCATGAATTCCTTTTTTTTTTGTGTTGTCCTTCAAAAGTTCAGATCACCAGTCCAACAAAAGCACCTGACAAATTTGAAGAAAAATCCATTCATCCCACACCTTCCCCTCTCCATCGCCCTGAAAGGCTTTCTGAAATACATTAATGAAAAGCTGCGATCACTTTTCACATCATCAATGTGTGGTATCTGCCAGGACAGCATGACTCACTTTTTTTCCTATTTCTTTTCTATAAAGTCATTTTCAAGGCTTTGATTTTTTTTTCTTTTATTTATTAATGTATTTTCTTTTTCAAGCGTGTTAATGTTTCATCCATACAAGCAGTATTTCTCTTATTGACCGGTCAAAGTAAAAACAATAAATGCAGACAGTAAACAGGCAGAGCCGGAAGCTGCGACGCAAACCTTCACAACTGGCAAGTAAAATGGGACTCTTTGAGTTGAGCTTTGATAAAACTACCTGTAGTCTGTATTTTTACCAAGTCTTTATTATTATTAATCCTATTTATTGACAAGGGCTTTTAAAAGTGACATGCTAATCCTGGAAACTTTTTTTTAATTTTATTTTATATATTTATATATTTTGAATTTGCCTGATTCATTTAATTACATTTTTTTTTTTTTTTTGTTGTTGTTTTTTGGTTTTGTACAGTATTTAACAAACCCACAGCTCACAATGACTCAAAATCCCACAATATCGTGGTGGTGCAGCGATGGCAGTCGGCGTCAGAACCCCCTGCATTGACATGGACAGCCGGAGGACGAGGCTTCGGCCGCTCCACGGGAAGTTGAGACTCAAAGAAAATCCCGAGACGAGACAATGAAGTAGTTGTCGCACTCTGAAGGAAGGAGTTTTTATTTAACCGAATTTACTTCCTGCTTAATGTGCCACGTCAATGCCAGGCGGACATTAGTCAGGGATTCCTCTGCAAGGACTTCAGGAACCGCGACGCCCGGCTTGGCCGAACCCTCAGGGAATGTCAGGGCCTCAGATAATGGAAACAAATCATTCTGTCTCGGCCGCTGGCTGAAAGAGGGACACATTAAGATGGAGATTTGTTTGATTTAAACCTAAAAAAAAAAGGGTGATTTTGTGACCGGTTAGTTGTTTTTTTTTTTTTTTTAGCTTTTTCTTATTCTGCAGCCCCTTATATGTTGCATCCAGATTAAAAAATAAATAATGAAATTCATTTTTTTTTCTGAATTAATATTAATTTTTTCTTTCATATACATATATATCCATCCACTCTCATCAAGAGTCTTCTCGCCCCCACAAAACGAAGCCTCTCCTGTGCTGAATGGTTTGACAGCCCTAATATTTAGCTAATTTTCAATGAGCCAAGGAGAATTTCAAACCCATCCTGGCACCGAAACAGGAGAAGAGATCCACCAAGAGACCGCGGCGACTGACAGCAGGAGCGGCTTATGTTTGCCGCTGCATATCGTGGATATGTTACCCAGTCAGCCTCGTGCAGCCTCGTGCAGCCTCGTGCAGCCTCGTGCAGGCCAATACGGGTGTCGAAACCTTGACACCCACTAGTCTGCTTTGGTTTACGAGAATGATACATTCTGCATGATGAAACCTCAGAGAGAAGAAAGAGGAAAAAAAAAAAAAAGACTTTAAGAGCAAATGAAAATTTCATGGCCCAGTGCCTCTATATCAGCCTGGGTTTGCTCTTCCATTTGAGTCTCCCCAACCTCTAAAAATAATCATGTTCGTGGAGAGGAAAAGGGTTTTGTTACATAGTTTTCTTACCGCTAGTCCTTTTTTTTTGTCTCCCACATTCTCCATCACACACACAGTCCGACACAATATTTAGCAATTTTGTGCAAATGCAATGTAACGCTCCTTTTTTTCTTCTCCTCACCTGAGCATGTTGACAGTATTTGGCAAATCTGACTTTCTGAAAGGGCCTGTATTGTATGTGGATAGAAACTGCTTCTTAGCCGTTCTCGCTCCTCAAGCGGGCCTGAAAACACACTGGCAGATTCCTCACTATTGTGTGTATTCCTGTTTTACTTCAACTGCCAACAGCAGGAGTGTGTAACAGATCATTTCAACAGTGAAGACAATTTCTCTATTTTCTTCCTGCAAGACCTGTATCCTATTTTTCTCCTTTTTTTCTAACTGCATTATATTTTTTCAAACACATCACCCGCGGCAAAATAACTGCTCTATCTAATTGCCATTCTCTTTGATAGTAAGAGAGGAAAAATAAATATTGGCAACATGGAAGAGTCTCAGATCCTTTAATAGAACTTGGCTGCTGCAATTGCGTCATTATTGCAGGACGGTTTTCTAAAAAAACACAGATTTCGTCGAAAATCATCCGACCCACACCTGTTTATTCCCTCCGCCACGACACGTCATGACGAGAAGTTATATCTCATGAGTCGTCTTCTAAAGTAACCACTCCCATCTAACTGTGTGCTTCACATTTCACACACATCGCAAAGTAAATGAGGCATTTAAAACCATCACGTTTCCAACATGTGAAACCTCCTGACCTACATTATAATGTTGATTTCACCGCGTTACATCTCAGATCTTTCCAATTTATGTGCCTGTATTTCCTTGTGAGTGAGTAACTGTCTGTATGTCACCACGCCCATCTCTGTGACCCCGAGCCCAGCAAAAGAAGCAAAGATCATAAATGGCTGAGTGAATGAATAATTTTGGATTTCCAGACGGATACTACTACTGTGCAGGTGACGTCTAATCTAATTCTATGAAAAGGTTGTTTTGATAGGTAACTCATCAAGCAACAGTAAAGTTATCTAAAGAAGACCTGTGTGTGTATTGGTATGATGTCACACCTTTGTGTACATCAGTGCGAGTGTGTGTGTGTGTGTGTGTGTGTATTGTAGTTTCATCTATGTCTTAGTACATCGAGAGCCTGTTAAATACATTCACCAAAGAAAAAGGAAAGCACTTAATTCAATAAAACAGTACAAGTAAAAAAAAAAAAAAATGTTCCAGGAATTCCTGATCCAAACAATTTTTTAATGTTTAATTTAAATGTATGTATTTATGTAATGCTGTTTTTAGTCGGGGATGGTACAGTTGATTATAAAAACATACCGAAACACGTAAATAACGCCGTCATGTCCATGCAGAAGTCTAACATTCCTTACATGGCGGCAGTAAACTCGTGGAAAGACTCGCGTTTTGCCCTTGACTTATCAACCAAGGCTGCCGGGTTTACGGCAATAATTGGCTTCTATTGATCACATTGATCTGACACTCACCTCGCTTACATTTTTTGACCCTGTAAGAGTTTTCAGGCTTTGGGATTCAATCTGTTTGCGTAACGCGTCTTCGCCAGACACGCCGCCGGCCGTCTTCAGCCATAAACACTCCGAGCGATCCGGACGAGTCGGCCGCCGCCGGTGTTGGCGAGCCCGTGACTCCCGACGCCGCTTCATGTGCCTGATGAAGCCACAGTCCATTAGAAATAGATACGGGGAGCGGAACACTTACCGCACGCACCGCTAAATAGGACATGACATGAAAAGACAATGGAAGAGTTAAAGGCAAAAACAAAATAAAACTGAGATTAAGATTGCCTGCAAGAACAAATCAATTAGGATCACCTTGTCTCCCGGAAGCCGGCTACATTTCCACACTGAAGCAAACAAGGGCCATCAGGGAGACAAAGGCAGTGATCTGCTAAGCCTGAAAATGACCAGCGAGACGAGCCCGGGAGAACAAACAAATAAAATGAAAATAAGGAAGTGAAAGGAGTCAATAAAGGAGGCAGAGCTTTGGAAGGGGAGAAATGTCCCACCGTGTTCCACAGGGTGGCTCAGCAAGCACATCGCCGCTTGTTTAGTTTTCCTCTGCCATCTTTCTTTATATATATATATATATATGTTTTATTTTATTTCTTTTTTCCTGATTGCATCAACATGGCCACTGATCTCTTGCAGCCATCGCAGCTATTTTTACCCGCACGCCGCTCGGTGATATCTCCTCCCATTAAAAGCGTATCATCTGATGAGCTACCTGAGATGCAAGAAGCTTAAATTGGGAGATAATCCTGGCGAGACGGCGGCGCTCGGAATAGTGTCGGTGCGACAGAGAAGCACGGCGAGGCAGAATCTTTGGATCAGGTGGAGAGTCCATGACTTCCGGTCAGTCGGCGATGACATTCAGCCGCGGCTAAAAATTCAAAGAAGACAAAAAGGAATGAAAACGTAACCTCATTGAGGTGACTACATGTCGGAAATGATTTCCTTTGGGGACAGATACTGTATCCCTTAGCTTTCAGATGCAAATGATCTCTAAATATGGCAGCGGATTTAAAATAATATGTGACTTTGAACTTTAATAACATGGTATTGTTTGGCCTCGGGTGATTTCCGGCCCCCGGTGAGAGAAAGGATTGAAGTAATGTATACGTTTCAGCCTTCGCATTCATCTTCTCGGCGTCCGCGAGGACCCGTTTCCGGTATGGAACCAAATCCCCCAGCAATTACTCCGCGGAAACCCGGCCAGAAAAAGAATTCATCGCTTTTGGGGGCTCAGATGTGTTTACATCCAAACTCTCGGTCGGACATAATTGCTTCGGTAGAATATTAGAGTTTGGCACGAAGCGCCTCGGTGTTCGGCGCGTTTCTTCGCCGCGCTCCGAGTTCTGAGCCTCCGTCGAACTTCAGATGACGAGATCTTGGAAAGCGGCTTCACGTGTGAACACTTTGGGAAATGTAGATACATTTAGGCGCCGTTGCTTGAAAGTCAACAAACCGGCGTATAATTTCAACATGAAAGCGAGAGCCTCGTAAAAGGTTGCCATCTGCCACGTGCCCCAAAAGTCCCCGTGCACTTTAATCCCCCCTGCTGGGCGAGTAAATTCCCCTTTAATTAGAATGGAAATATCACTAATAAGGTTAATATAGCACAGCTTGTTTTGCCGCGGCCAAGGCGTGGAAAGGGAAATTAAGTGATGCAAAGAAATTGAGCGGCGCTACATAAATGTCAGACGTAAAGCAGAGGAGGCGGCGTGGTTGCGTGCGCTCTCTTCAGAGTCACTGTCAACACCATTTCCCCGTATTGTATTCTTGTGAAGACTAAAGTGGTGCGAGTCATAAAAATGGAGAACAGGAAAGCCAATACTGGGGGGGCAAAGTGAATAGGAGCCAATGGGAAACAAAGGGAGAAATGTGAACATCATTCATGATTACAGGCTATAAAACCAATGGGGGGCCATCAGCAGTAAAATATAGCCCCCAGGAGGATTGTACTCATTTTCCTGTGTGTGTGTGTGTGTGTGTGTGTGTGTGCGTGTGCGTGTGAGAGAGCATTCTAACATCTTCTCATTCCGTCTTTGTTTTGTTTCCTTCGCCTGAAAACGTCGTCAGATGTGGTATTGGTGTATTCTGTGTGTGATGATGAGGACTCCGAGGCAGCGCCGGCCACCGATGGGACCAGAGAGCCATTTAAACCGTGTTTAAAACACATTGTGGCCGTTCAGTGAAGGAAATATGGCTTTGGAAAATTCCATAGTGAATAACAACGTAGCGCATGTTACTCATCGTACCCATAAGTTTCTGTGTTACGGGATATTTCACCGCAATGTCACCTTCACCCTCATGAAACATGATAAAAAAAAAAAAAATAGGTCTTACATTTTATTTATTTATTTATTTATTTATTTATTTATTTATTTATTTATCTATTTATCTATTTATTTTAATAATTTGTGTGCCACCATTTAAAGCTTAGAGTAATCAACTTACTATTTGTTTTTAATTTATTTACAAAAGAAATTATTTAAGATTCTATTTCTTACAAATATACATTTAGAAATAGTATACAAATATACATTTTTCTGTTTTGTATTTGTTTTCATCTAAACCCTCTTCCTCGGCACCTCTCGCGTCGATGTGTCGGTTGTAAAGTAATATCTTTTAATCACGAAATGGAATATTGCCAACCTTTTTTTTTTTTTTTCTCTTTATTTGATATCCTTGTCATGATTGATAGATATCATCAAAATTAAAGGCTCAACTTTGAGGTCAGGAAGAGTGATTTGCTGTCGGAGCTTCTTTAATAGCGGAAAAAAAAGAAGCTGTGAGTGGCTGCTGAATGGGGAGAGAAGAAGCGGGGGAGGAGGACGACCAGAGGAGGGGAGGATGTGAAAAGCATCTTATGAGGTTATTAGGTTTTAATCAATATGGTATATGGCCAGAAGATGATTGGAAAACAAACCTAATCTGGGAAGCTATACGTCTCTCATTCATCTCCCAGGCTGTCTCCGGGGTGGATCCGGACGCTTCCTTCTGCTACCTTTCTTTTTTCCCTCCCATATATGCCGGAGCAAAAGCCGAGATCTTGAACATTACCGTGTAAACAGACGACTAACTGGCCTCTGGAAGCGGAGCGAGCAGAACCCGATGGGAGCTTCTGGTTTTTATTTACGTACCTAAATCCAAATAATGCCTTATTATTGGAAGAAGATCTGCAACTGTCATTCTGTTTGGTAAGAATCCTGTTGCTGTCAGTGGAAAGAACAGAGGTGAGAGAAGGAAAATATCAACCTCAGATTGAAGCTTATTTATCCGTCTTCAGATATGAGGCACACTATGAGTCTAAGACCATCTCGCTTTGGCCTTTCTTGATCTTTCCTAATGTTGTGGACATTGTGGATCCGTCAGCTTACCAAGGAGGCCTGGTCTGGCCCGAGGTCTCCTCCTCTCCTCCAGGTCTTTCCGGGCTGTAAATTAGTAGGAAAACCTCAGACGTTCAAACAGATAGGTGTCGATAAAGTCACCTGGGGTTACGGGATAAAAACGTCCGTCAGTCCAGGGAACCGAAGAAGACGGAAACAATGTTTTACCCTGTTGGCTGAGATTATCATCACAGGTTTGGAGTTATGTAAGAACAAATTGACACTAAGTACAGCGCAGCAGACCTTGAAATATCATTGGTTGGACTCCCATGCTGAGGATCTGTGTGACTTTCCTTGGAACCTAAAGGGAACGCCGCCCGGGACGACGAACAGGCACAAATATGTTTTAGACGTGAATGTGTTGTTAAAAGAGCAGGAAGAATGGTTATTTCTTTAAAAATCACCATTTGCAACACCTATTTTAACCCAGGGGCGCCGCAGTTGTTTTTCTAGCGCAATGCATGCTGGGTTGATGACGCATAAAGGTTGCTCACTTTGCTGACTTTGGCTTTCTGCCGCCGTAAACTGTGGCTCCGGTAAACACGGAAGTAACGCCTCATTGTGCTGCTTCTGGGTGCAATTTCCAGTCTCAAGGGAAAACAAGGAACCGCTGCTTTGCGAGCGCCAAGAAGAGAAGAAAGAAGTGGGATCGCTTGTGGACACACACCGCTTCCTGAGGATCCACGGCCGTGTTCTCGCCCCGTCTCTTTGGATTGCGTTTGACGCATTTAGCCGAGCTAAGCTGCTGAAAGAGCTCACAGGTGCTGTTGGTTTGCAACGGATGCTGAAGCCAAACGCTTTTTCTTTCTGGAGCAGACAAAGGTCCGCGGGAAGCGAGTGAAGCCCACTCAAAGAAACGCCACAGGCGGCAGACGCCGGATGTTCTCCCGCGGGAGATGTCTGCAGATTAGCATCTGATGAAAGAGCGGCCGCCGCCGCCGCCGCGGAGGAAGCCGGCGACGAGTCACCCGGAAGTTTGCGGCGAACAGACGATGACAAAGAAGCAGAGCTCTTTCTCTTAGCATAGCAACGCTGCTGCCGCACGCACACCGGCGACTTTTGGACTCTTGCCTCTTCCAGTCTTTGTCCATCTTTATTTTGAAGCTGGTTTTGACTTCTGTCTTTTGGGCAATCCTCCCGCTCACGTCTCTCTGGTCCAAACTGGAAGGGTTGCACAGATGAGGTGTTTCTGCAGCGTACAGTATCGAGCCCTGCGCGACCCCAGGACCTCATTACCCACGTAAACAGCAATGTTTTTTTTCAACGGTTTTAGACAAACAGAGATATGTTTTGGAGATTTTATCATCATTTTTACGTATCTGGTAAAAATTGATCAAATCGTACAATAACATCTTGGGGATCCCTTTAAGGATTAAAACACAGGATTTAAATAGAGAGACTTTAAACTTAAACAGGACTTGCAAATACATGTATTTTTAATGTTCCACCGCTGCTCTTATCCGCTCTAATTTTACATCTTTAATAACCCGACGACCCATTGCAGACTTTACCGTGACAGTTGATTTATACTTGAACTGTTAATATGGAGGATGATTCCACTCTTGCGGGGTGAATTCTAATGTACGTCACAAGATCAGATGACATTTAAGCTGAAGTCGTGGAGATTCATTCGGTTCCTCCCTTCAGCTGCTTCATTCAAATGTGACGATCTGCAGTTGCAAACAGCTCATGTGCTGAACCAACCGCCAAATCAAAACAGAAGTCTGGTTGTGATTATACTGTTTAATAAGCACTTCCCTCCTGGACATGACCGGAGGGGCTCTGGCTCCGGGGCAGATCAGGAACTTACTGAAGGAACTACAACTCCCAGATGACCTTTGGGGGCGAAGGCTTCCGCCCAGCGGGAGCCCGAGGAAATGGAACTGGAATATGATGTCTAGACCAGGTTACGCAGCTTTATTT
>NC_141307.1:13007631-13235131 GCF_037954325.1 Fistularia commersonii
GAACCTCCTGTTCGTTGTTTGACTTGATACGAAGCGCTGCTACCTGGACTTTTATTCATACAGAAAATGAAAAAAGGAAACAAATGAAATGAGTATTAAGAGGTCTGCTTCAAGTCATAAAACTCAACATCACTTCGTCTTTTTAAAATATGATATACATTGAAGCACTTCTGTGTTTAAAGTGCAGACTTCCTCTTTTGGCTTGATCATTTGAGCCTTTTGATAAGCAGAAAGATCTTGATTTGTTCTAAAACCCTCCGATCGATGACGGGCCAAGATCACGTCGCCCGTTACATTTTACACTGTAAAACTACTCTTTATGTAAACCGATCTTACATATTGAATTGTCTTTTCAAGCCAAGTTACTGGGTGTAAAATGGAAGACGCTGACTGATAACCGCTAACAGCAACAAGGCCAAAGTTTGTTTGTGCTCATTCGCCAGTTTTCTCCGGTCTTCTAAGATCCGTATGACAGATGGAGCAAACACGGGAAAAACAACTCCCGACACATTTAAATAATCCCGCTTCTCGTCTGACTTTGCAGATATCCTACTTGATGCACGTGTGCTTTTATTATCGCATCACGATGGCTGATGGTTAACCTTAATATAAGACACAGGGCACCCGTTTAGCAAAGAAACTAATGTCTAACAGCTTTTGTTGGCAGTCACACCCGCATTTCCGATTCTAGAACCGCTGCTTTTACGTGATCCGTTGAAAGTCAGTTTGACTCATGCCAAGCGGTGTTGTTTACGAGGGCTAATGACCGAACATCACATTAATATATTGGAAGCAATTGTTCTTCTTCAGGATAAACAAGGATACAGTTTATAATTAACGGTAACAAGAAGATTTATTACAGGACCTGAAAGGTGCTCAGTCGTGTAAGGTGGGGTTAATAAACTACAGGTGACAAGAATCATGTGGCAGATGTTTATTATTAAGATCTTGCGCTTCAGTTGGATCGTATTTCCAACCTCGCAAGACTGCTCCCTTTGGAAAGTGCGGTCGTACGGACTCTATTGCATCGGTTATCTGCCGAGGGCGATGCGGCGAGCGATGCTCTAGACTGACTCGGGATACATTACATACGAATCAATGTGCTCATGCATTCTATATGTGTGATGGATGAAAATATTAATTTTACGTCTCAATGAGTTCCGATGAAGTCTATTTTTTCGCAGGAAATAAACATATTCATTTATAACATACTATTTAGTCTCAACCCAGGACTTATAGACAGATAGTTAAGACTTAAATTGACACATAATCTGAGTACAGGTTCCCGACTTTGTCCATTCCCACCGCGCCCCCTTGCCCTCGATAACCTGTTTGACAAGATGGAGTGCACGGCAGTCCTTTACGGGAAGGTTAAATACAGCATCCTGCAAGCGCTAACAGGAAATCATTAGCATTAGATGCACCATATACCTGGGTTCAAACCAAAGTCACCTTGGCAAGAAAGAATGATTGGAAGTATGTATAATTTCATGGAAACAAACACGTCACCGGTTGTGTGAGCGCACACCTTCAACCAGCCGCTCGCAGAAGCAGCAGCCCCGTATATCCGTGCACCAGTCACCTGTGGAGAATGAACCACTTTGTAGGCGATCAACAGCTCCATAAAATACATGGAACACGTGTACTCAAACAAGCGGCTTTTACTGTGATCCCATCAGGGATAAAGCCGTGTTGCAAAGGGCAAACAGGTCACAGATTGATTCTGGTGACCAACGATATGTGTTACAACAGCAGAAACCTCCATGGCGTCTCCGGCGAGCACAGATCTATTAGCGTCTTCTATCCCGCCGGTCGGTCACCCTTGACAATGCGCATGAAAATGTATTAGCGGTGATTATGTTGGCAGTAAAATGCTTTACGAAAATAAAGGAAAGTGCTGGTACAGCGGTTCTTCAGTTACTCGAAAGAGAGACATTGAAGAGAGTTGACATGCGGTTATACATGGAGGAGGCCCATCCTGAAAGACATCGCCGCCGGGGGAATAAATCAATTAGACACACGCATGGAGAGGCGGTAGGACAAGTGTGCCATTCTGGGGGTTCGAGTATTTAGTTAGAAATAAAGGTGGAGAGCGGCCAGGTCTGAATGTGCTGTCAAGAGAGCTTATTTCATCCGAGTGTTCCGGAGGAATCCATCGCTACTTGCTGTCATTTCTATGCGGACAATCGTGTGCGTCACCGGCGGACTCTCGGACCTTCTGAGTTGCAACAATCGCTTGCATGTATAAGATGAAGATGAAGAAGATGGTGCTCTAAGTCGCCCTGGCAGTTCTCTTCAGATCAATCCCGCAACGGCTTGACCCCACGATAAAGGTCATCAACGACATAGTAAAAAAGAAAAGCCATCCTGTCACTGTCTTATCATGTTTCATAGGTTTGTCGCCATGCTGGAGTGATTTTTTTTCCTCAGAGCCACAAAATATCTTCACATCAAGTGAAGCTCATAAACACATCAATCTTTCAGGTGGCTGGATGGCAGGCGGGTTTCTTCCCAGCCTTGACTCACCACCCGTCGGGCTGGTAACTACCCGGGCGCATACAGCCAAGTTAAACCAAGCGTTATCGTGTTACGGAATTGCAAATATTTAACTGTTAAGAAGACGAAAAAACTAAAAACTGTCGGGCTGCAAATCATGGTAATGAGAAATGAGCGGCAGCTGTAAAATGAAGAGCGTTCTGTGGGAGCGAATCTACGCCGACAAGTCGAGATCGGGTCAATCGAGAGAAGCTGTTTAATTTAGTCACGATCTCTGTGCTGCAAAATCGAATGGAAAATGTCAGATTCATAGTTAATACTGGATTTGTATTGTTTCTTGAAACCAGGAAAATTATCTGCTCAGTTTTTGTTTTTGTTTTTTTTGCCCCCCCTCCCATTGCAGGAGGCTAAAAGAAATGAAACTTCAATCCATACTATCAGTCAAAGTCATACTTGTCGGGAGATCTATGATTGGAGTCAGTGGGTCTTGAGTTTGTTTTCCACCACTGAAGTACAGACACCCTTTACAATTCTGTTGCAGACAAGCCGAAAACACTACAGGTACAGTAGTTCATATTGAGTGAGATTGGCTACCGACTGATAGATAAATGCTTTATTGATCCTGACGGGATCGCGAGCTGAAATGGCAAGTATGGATTAGATAAGTCTGTAAAAAACAAAAAAATGGCCACACTGAAACCCAGTCAGGGAATTCAAATATTGTGTTGCTCAGAATATAAGAACACACACATTCTTTGCACTGGGATACTTGATATCACGGTCATTAATGAGCAATTATTACCTCGTCTTGTTTTGGACAGCGTAAGTAAGTGCCCTGGACGACGCTGGTCATTACGCACACAACATTCACCAGTAGTGAGGGAGGATGTTTGGATTTGATTAGAACTCAATTACAATTACGGCGAGTTTTATGACGCTCATGTTGCGAATGAACAATCGCGTTGCGAAGGAAAGGATACATCAACCTCGTATCGCACGCCTTCGTTTCCTGTAAACCAAAGAGAAAAGCCACTGATGCTAGAGGCTAATTTTGCATCCCGAGCCGAACGTGGAATTTCCGGGGCCGCTGAACATCTTGCTCACCGATAAAAAAAAAAGGATTTGCTTTTTTGATATGATGTTCTTGTGTTTTCTCACTTTCCATTTGTTTCCAAAAGCTGAAAAGCCAGAGAAAGAGGCGGCAAAGAACGGTCATTTATTTTTCTCCATTTATTTAGCCCGTGGTCTGTATCAACTCCATCTGGATGAATTCTCGTCCGGGTGTGGAAATGCAGCCAAGACCGATGCTAGCGCTGCTAGGAGTCGCCCGCCAGAGAGTTGTGTTGCGTGCACTCGGATTGCATTTGGCATGATTTATCTGGGGAACAACAGCGTTTCAGTTTAATTCCGCCGTGGACTTTTTGTTGCTTGCAGCTCGTTGAATATCAAAACTTTCTTTCGTCCGCTCTTGTGGATTGACTGGACCCCCTTTGTCCTCCACGCCTCCACCCACCCCTGCGCTATGGAGGGCTTTCATCGGAAGAGGCCAGAATCTTCCATGGCTGGTCCTGTGGACGCTCATCTCTGGAATGATGTCGTCAGAAGTGTGACCTGACGGGTCCGGAGAGGCCTGACTCGTTTAAAAGAGGGAGAATAAATACATTTAAAAAACAAACAAATTAAGTATACAAATTAATATTCAATGAATGTATAAATCAAATATACAAATGAAGTAAATAAATGAATATACGCATCATAAATTAAATGTGTAATTTCAAACAAAACCTGTTAACATGTAATTATAATACTCATAATAATAGTCTGATGGCTGTGTATGATTAATAGCAATACTAACAATAATAATTCAAATAATAGCTGCATAATCGCGCTGGATATGGTGGAACAGAGGAACAAATATATGCTCATATGCCAATATGTAAATAAGATCACTTCATTTAGATAGCGACTTCTAAAGGCAGAAAAACAAAGCGCTTAACAGTCAAATAAATATATAAAGAGGAGATGAGAGCGCTCAGCAGTACGAAAAAAAAGAAAAAAGAAGAAGAAAGCGGGATTTAAAAAAAATCTGGCGTATTTAAGAAATATCACAAAGAACTTAACTGAAGCTTATCTGGACCAATGTGCTGCTTTTAAAGTCTGCCTACAGATCTTGCGTTCAGAGACTTCCAGAGGGTGGGCATTAAAACCTCAAAGGCTCACACACTTTACCTTGAACCTGCTGGCATTGCTCTGCTGCAGCTGCTCCGTAATACATGCCGACGCCCGGCCAGACCTGAGCACACGGTTCGCATCCAGACCGTAACTTTGATGAGGAGCCCGAGTGACCGCAAAAGTCAGACGGGACATCCTCGACCACTCGGTCCGGAACTTGGCGGGAGCATTTTGAGGGAACGCTTGTTGGTAATTGGCTCATGCGTTGCTTGGAGAGGTAAAAGGAGAAGATGCGGGAGGTAAGTAATCTATAATCATCCCCCTGAAAATAGAGGTGAGCAGATAAACAGGTCGCGCTTTGTCTCGCTTTTGGTACGCGGCCAGCTTTGGCGAAGAATGTACATCCATCCCTTTTATTGCTCTTCTGGTATTTGGCTCTTTTTACAGTTCTTGTTTATCATCTGTCAATATTTTATTGAGGAATTATAATGCAAATTACCCAACATAAAGCATCAGGAAAATGAACGCTCCTGCTTGCCTGAAGAAAAAGCATTGCCTCAAATCAATTCCATTGACTCTATCTATCTATCTATCTATCTATCTATCTATCTATCTATCTATCTATCTATCTATCTATCTATCTATCCATCCATCCATCCATCCATCCATCCATCCATCCATCCATCCATCCATCCATCCATCCATCCATCCATCCATCCATCCATCCATCCATCCATCCATCCGCTAACGAGGCAAAATAATGTGAACAAATAAGTAATCAGTCAACATCCCAACTGGAGTCTGAGTCCACATAGACGGACAGATTATTGCGATGGCAGCATGCAAGTTACAATAAACAACAGAATAAAGAGGATGATATGTTGTGTATCATAGTATGAAGACAAGCAGAATGATGCGGCCCTTTGAGAAGAAGCAGGGACGCTGGGATGAACGAAGAGTGGACGGAGAAAACACTGTTTCCTCTTCCATTCCTGCTTTGTGTTTGTGTTTTTGCAAGTTGCACCTTGTGTTGACCCGCCACTAAACTCCCCTAGTTTGGAATGCTGCCTTCCAGGTTCACAAATCTCACTCAGCAATTCCTAGAAAAGAAATTCTGCCTCAACTAAAACAAGTAGAGGAGAGCGGTTTGTCAAGAAAGACGAGATTGGCTAGAGAAGGTTTTCCATTTTCTTTTTGTGAAAATATCTTAAACACGACGATAATAGTGGCATCCAAGCATCAGTAATCTGCATTTATTTCTGGTGAAGTTGGTCCATCAGTGAGGCAGCAGACCGTCACCGTCATTCAGTCCATCCTTTAGTTGCTCACCCTTAAATGCCAAACAATGTCAAATAAATATGTCAAATGTATATGCCAAAACACATGTAGTATTTTTTTTGTAGTTTTTTTTTTTTTTTTGGTTAGAGAAGGTTGATTCGCAGTGGCGACCCCTGAGGGGAAAAGCCGAAAGGGGAAGAAGAAGATGTGTATTTTCATTTTCTTCTCAAAATCTTTTCCTCATAGCAACTGGACTTGCTACAACTTGATTTTCCCCCATAAAGGGAAGAAAATCAAGTCCAGTCGCTTGATTTTCACAAGAACTGAGCATCACCTAGACGACTGACAACCTCCACAGACATATTCTACTTTTTTATCCAGAAGAATCAATGACCGTTTCAGACTTTTGAAATGTTCATGGCAATTAACATATCAAGATCAACTATTTGACATATCAGTGTTTGAGGGTAAATAACATCCTCTTGATGGTGCTAATCCTTTCACATCATCTCCAAGGCAGGTGGAGGTCACTCCCGTGCATGGAAGGTCAGCGAAAAATGTGTGTGTGTGTGTGTGTGTGTGTGTGTGTGTGTGTGTGTGTGTGTGTGTGTGTGTGCCCGACTGTGTTCAAAGAAATCGTTGTCAGGATGAAGAGGTGGGTCTGAAAATAAATCAACACGTCCTTTTTCTTTTCCTGTTCCTCCCACCTGGTCTGACCTCTGTTCAATGCTGGAAATTAATGAATAGATAAAATATAACTAATGATAAAAAAAAAAAAAAAAAAATTCAAAAAGTGTATCAACATGACTTATTGTTGACGACACACAAATGAAAATCAAATCGTGGAGGATGTTTCCTTCCCTTCTGTACTTTGGCTTATTTTCCTTAAACGGCAGCCCAGTTTAAGCTCCCTGCCAGGTGGTTGGGTTGGGGGGTAATGAGGTAATCTGAGGCCATTACTCAGCTCTCACCCCCGTGCACGCAGGCACCAATGGGCCACTTAGCTTACGGTGTGTGTGTGTGTGTGTGTGTGTGTGTGTGTGTGTGTGAGGGAAGGCAGCGTGTGTAGGTATTAGCGTCACATGAGGTCTTAATAGGGCGCCGGCATGTGGTCGGCACCGCGCTCTGAGATACGGGTCGGGCCAGAAGTCTGTAATTGTGGGCTGTTGTCTTCTACATTAATTACATGGATAATTTGAGCGGCTATTGATCTCCTTCCTATTGAAAGGGAGGCGGATGGTTTGCCGTTATGAGCCACTCGGGCCGGGGTTCAATATTATCACCCCGAGCAGCCATCCTTGGGCCGAACCTGTAAACGCGCGTCCTCCCTAACGATGCTGATTTAAGACTATTTGTTGTGGCCGCTTGTTTATTTTGATGGTTTAATTTACAAGAGGCGAGCGGGGCGGGCCGGGCGGGCGGGCGGGCGGGCGGGCGGTCCTGATAGGACACAACAGCGTGACTCACAGTCAGACCCAAAGCCAATTCCCAGGTATTAGAATGCTTTAAGTTTTATGATCCCCTATCAGCAAACCTAATATAATTACCTTGCAAGGGCACTCTGTCTTTCAGCGGCAGGGGTTGAAATGGGATGCTTGAAGATAGGGGGGATCGGGCGGCGGCGGCGGCGGCAGGGCGGCGTGCGAGCGGCTACTCGGGGGAGAGAGAGGGAATATAGAGCTCATCGGTGGGCTTTTAATGCCAACCCGAGCCCCTCGTCAACCTGCCCGCGTGAGCACTCTGGGTTCTCAAATTGCATTATGTGTCAGCGCCCCATCACGGCCGGTGACCTTAACCGTGTTGTTATTAATTACAGGAATCATTTAATTAGGCGGTACCACCTCGTGCGAGGAGGAATCAACAGAGCCGCCTTAAAGTCCGCGTAATTAAACTTAGGGTCAATACTTTGTGTACTTATGAGGGTGGAGAAATGTAGGCGGCTCCTTCTCCCTCCTCGCTCATCATCCTTCATGTTGTTGTATGAGAGCGGCATGATTAGCTCCGGTCACATGACCCATAAGTCATCCCCCCCCCGCCCCCGCTCGATCCCCTGCTCGCGCCGCTGAATTTCAAAAAGCGTCAGCGGGGCCACCGGTGATATACGCCGCCATTACGCATTAAATAACCATCGTCGGGGCGGCCGGCGCGATGTCACTCCCAAGCCGTGAGGTCGAGCCAAAGTTCAGAGATCGTGTTTTGGTGCGTCTTCGTCCTCTCGAGGTCAAACCGCGTTTTCAGCAATTACTCCCGCCGACGTCTTTGGCACGTTTATCCTCCGGCGGGAAATCGAGTGTCCCTCATCCCTTCATCATCTTGTGTTCTTCATGGGTCCTCGGCTCGTCTCGGCCCGCCTTTCCGCCGGAGGCCGGCATGTGAGGGACGCATAAAAAATTCATGGCGGGGTAAAGCCTGGGAGATGGACGGGAGCGAGGGAGGGAAGAGCATTAGAGCCACGTCCGGGAGAGTGACAGCCAAAGACAGAGAGAGGGTCCGCTTGTCAGTCCTCGCCTGAAAAATGAGAGAATCCAGAATGGTGAAAATGCCTTCGAAAAGTCCGACCGGCGAAGGCTGGGCGAGTGCGGCGAACAGTCGAAGCCCGGTCGGCGTTTGTCTTTTAAAAGGTTAATTACGTCTAATCTGTGCACGAGAAGCTGTGTCAGAGAAAGAGACATTAATAAGGCATGGCAAGGTGGAGGGACGGGTCGGCCACTAGTCTGGGGACCGGAAGGACGGCGGACTGAAGTACCGGCCGGCTAACAGGAATGAATAATAAAAAAAGCCGCAATCGGTTATCAGAAAGACAAGGAGGAGTGATAGAAAAAGAGTTTCGGATAAAGCGGGACAGGAAGCCGGTCGTAACTCCGGCTCCCGGCGGCTCGTGCGAGTGTGCGCGACGGTCCGAACGCACCGTCTCTAATGCGGAGCGTATCGCCGTCTGGATCTCGGACATTTTGTAAGAAAGGCGTTGTTTCTTTGATATGTCCGAGCCAATTCCCTGCACCTGCTCCGAAAAGACAGCCGTCTGATAACGTAACACCCCCTCGGGGTAAATTATGGCCGGACACTAAAATTCCCAGAAAGAATAGTTTCTCTGGAAATCAAAGCAACCTAAAGGGGAACAAACGAACTCTTTGTTCCAACCCGGCGTCCAAACGGGGGACATTTATGTGCATTTCGTCTGTTTTTAACGCAAACGTACGCAAACCTGCCAGCGCGGCCGGGCCTCGGCGAACCGGCGTCACTGAGTCGAATGTTTTATCGAGGAGAACGAGATCGGAGTCATCTGTTTCAGCGCCGGGCTTTGCTTTAACTTCAGATAGAGAGCGGGAGTGATCGGTGCGAGACGACGGCAGCAAGACTTCTCTCTCTGCGCAGACGCTGATCTTCACGATGGCGTTATCATCACACATCGGCTCGCCGTACGGTAGGCGGACGCGAGCGGAGGGCGAGACGCTCTCCGTGACAGCCGGGGTCTTTATGCTCGGGAGGGAGGAACGGCTCATTACTGAAGATGTTTTCCGTGTTTTGATGCGTAAATAGAAAAAAAACTGTTCTCAAAAGCCTGAGCTGTCACACGCCGAAACGCCTCCTCTTTAATCTAGCTGTGCATAACTGTGTAAAGGATAATATCATCAGCATACTGTCATATCTTTTCTCATTATTCTTATTTCCCCTCTATTTATGCGTCTAATAGGAATAGCGGGTAGGCGAGACATGGCCTCTTCTTTACGACGGGTGATTTTCCCTGTCAATAGTGAAAGTCAAAGGAGAAACTTCCAGGTAGCAGTCGCTGCTAAAGACTATAATTCCCCCCCGGCTGTGAGTAGGTGAGCAGAGCTACAGGTAAGCTGATAATGTCTCCCTCCCACTCTTTGCTGCCTTCCACACCGAGGAGGAACCAGTGGGTGTAAAAGTAATTTGCCTGCGATACATCATTTGATCAATGGCTTCCATCTGATTGAGGTGCGGTGATTGCGTTTCGTGGTACAAATTATTTCAGGTTTAATGTTCTGGTGGTGACATCGCTTTGTGCCCCTCGAGGGTGCTCGGGGAAAATCATTGTTCCTTCCATATATTTTATCTGAAAAGGTTATTTGGAGTCTGTTTGTTTGTATTTATTTATTGGTTTATTTTTGGTGACGAGGGGCGAGACCCCATAGCCCCGGCGTGACAGTGGACGGCACCACGCTGTCAAGATGTCGTCTGAGAATTTAAATCTTTTCTCACTATTTGGAAGGGGAACTCTGGCTAGGATTGTTGAATTAAATAATGTAAAAAAATACTAAAAATTATGTTTGCAGCTATTGAGACATATTTGAACCAAAAGGTCATTATCTACTCCCTGTCGCTGAATGTCGGGTGAATTTTTATCCTGCAAAATACTTTAGGTTAACAGAAAACCAATGCCGTTGGTTCTGAAAATCATGCACCCACACACACACCCACACACACACACACACACACACACACACACACATGCGTATATCCCCAAATCAAAAGACTGCATTAGTGTTAAAGCAGCAAAATAATTCAGTTGGCGGTAAACAAATGTGAGTATTGTTGAATACCGGCGGAACTCATCACCAGGACCAAAGAGCACTAATGTTCAAACGCCATGAAGGAAAGTGAATCCGGGGACTTATAAAGACTGAAACTGCGGGCGGAAATAAACGGAGGCGACAAGACAACACGACAGGTGTGCAACGCGGGGCAGGACGGCAGCCGATTGGATAAAGACGTAAGGGACAGGCGGCCGGCGCTGACAAGGACTGATTAACTGACACGTGTGAAGTGCACGGGGGTGAGGAAGCCAGGACACCACTAAATAAATGCAGGAAGGAATCCAAACAACGGCACGGGGAAGACGCTTTACAAAAACAAAGGAGGGGAGGAGAAAATGAAAGAGGAGATTTGTTCGTCCGATAGCCGAGGATGACGCAGAAGAGAGTTATTACACCGAACGTATCTAAAATTAATTGTGGAATAAAGAGGGCTTGAACACATTGGGAGTGAAACTAAACTACAAGGGCGCGGCGAGGAGCCAGCACACAGCTAGAAAATCATTAATATCTCATTTTGGAAGAAAATAAAATACATAAATAATTTAATGCTACTTTATTTTGAATTGGTTTGTTGTTTGGCCGGATCGGACTTCTGTGATCCGACCAAAACGGCCATCTGTCCTCCCAGCGGCTCGCTGGTGAGCGCAGACCGAGGGCTGCCGGCGGCCACTAAATCACCCTGCAGAGTCTGCGCACTTCTTTCTGCCGCAGATAAAAACTGCTTCTCTTTTCAGGTGACCTCTTATCAGCCGCCAGCTGGAACAGCGGCCCTTAAAAGACGCGATACAGAGGTTACCGCTGGTATTTTGTTTCTGCCAAATCCGAAAGTCTGTCTTTCCGAGATCATACACAGATGTGCTTTTGTATGTTATTCAGGTAAATCGAAGTTAGAGAAAAAAAAAAAAAAAAAGCGTGAATTTGCCAAAAGGTTAAATTCGTGCTGGAGTTCCAGCCAATCGAGAGCTCCGCTTTCCATCCTATTTCCATGTGTGTTTCATAAATGTCATTTTTGCTGCTTACACGACCACTGAGTTCCTGTTGGGAGGGTTTTTTCACATCAGCAGGATCTTTTTCCCCGACGACTTATTTAATTTTCCAAACGGAAACCGAGACGCACACGAGTATTGTAAATGAATATAATCAAGTGGTGTCACGGTATTGAGACCTTGTCATAAATCTGCCTGTTTGTTTAATTTGTTTGCACTTTGTGTGCAAGACGCCGTATGCATCTGGCTTTTTTTTCTTTTTTTCTACTTGGCAACCAAGTCAAGGTCAGAGCAGCCGTGACCTTGTGCACTATTTCTTTTTTTTTCCCTTGGCTGAATGACAGAGACCCCATTTGCCGGATGCAAATTAAGAGCGTTGCCAGCGCTGCGAGTGCAACGCGGCTTCACAATTCCTCGATAAAGAAAGTGGCTCCTATTGTTACAAGAAATAAGTTCGAGTCAGTGGCTGCACCCGACATTTAGCTTTCACACTGTACCGTTGAGTCATGACGCGAAAAAGTCGGAGGAAACGCAGACGGCGTGCGGCAGAGAGGCCGGTGAAACGAAACAAATCGCACTTTCAAGTCATCAAACAACCGACGAAAAGAAGGAAGTGTACAGCGAATACAACAAACTCAGAATATTCAGAAGCAGGGAGGTGAAGCCCCAACTTTGGGGAAGAAAAAGCCAAAAAAAAAAAGAAAAGCGCAGCAAGATTATGCAGATCTCAAGTGTCTTGTTTCAAAAATAGATTAACGTCGAGACATCAGTAGGAAATAACCCGTCTGCATTAGCAAGGCAAATGTCTCCTCCGGAGCAGCTCTGACGGTGCAGAGACACGACGCTGTTTTGTTGAAAGTGAAAAGTTATGCACCTTAAGGCTGCCGCGGGCCTCAGACAAAGGGACGGGATCAAATACGGCCGATAAAACCAAAAGGAAAACATCGTTCCATTTACTTGAAGCCACGATCGTACATATAAATCAATGCGTTTTTAAATAGATTTAATCATTCAAAATGTAAGTGGATAAAGTCATTGGTTTCTCCATGTTATTTGCTAATGAACTCATGATCTGTTATTTATCCTAACGGTTCATATGTGCGTTCCTGAAACTTCCCTCGCGGTGAGCGGAGAATGCGATATATTCTCTGCAGTGCCGCAGAGAATATATCGCATTCTCACTGTTTATTGCCTCATCTTTACCCAAGCGTTATGTCAATAAGGCTATTCGGCGGATCCAGATCATGTGACAATATATCGCTGCCGATTTCTTTTCTCTTCGCCGTCATGTTTTCGAAGCACTTCTTAATCAAACATTTCACGCAATGCGGAAGGAACGAGCCGACTGTCAACCGGCCGTGTTTGCTTTCATGACCACAATCCCTGGAGGACAAGCACCTGGCAGGTATCATAATGAGGGGACCTGATTTCTTTCCCTCACAAGCCACCTGCAGATTAATGGAGCCACGGCGTTCTTTACGTCTGTCTTTTCTTTGTCGGAGGGCTGAGTAAAACATCTGAGTAATTCTGCGAGAAAGTCAGTCTATTTGCTCTGAATGATGTGCCGGGGTTTCTGGAATGAAGCTGTCACTTTCCCATTTATGAAACATGCGCTACCCGTGTTCATAAAAATCGCTATTGTCGACATGATTTTCCTTTCGGTGTCTAAAAGTCACGCATTCAGCGAGGGAAATTAAACCCAGCCGGCTAATAGGTTGGCCCTGGTGGCTGTCCAGCTCTTTCCTTATGTGGGCCGCTCTGAACGCTTGCTTTCTTGAGCTAGAATTTTTAGTATGAATAATTAGAATACTGCATTTTGGAAGTGTGTATAATTCTTGTTTAAGTCTTGTGTTTGCATCCTTGCAAGTAGCAGTTGGACCTAAAATAGTTTCTGTCATTAATGTCGGCCGTTCGGTTGGTGTTTTTTGTATTTTCATTTATGTATCTATTTATTTATTGTCGCTCAACTTTGGCTGTGGGGTTGCGGTCACTTATTTGACAGTCATAAGTCCATAAAATGAAAAAAAATGCACGCGGGAAAAAAGGCCCTGGATTTATAATGAATAAAACAGCTAGAAATATAAACAGACTTTACAGTGCAAACTGTTGCGCAGTAAAACCGAGCCGATAAATATGCGGGACATTTTATCTCCCTTCCTAATAAAAGCTTTCACAGCATCCCTGCTAAAATATGCTGTTCCAATGAAACTTGTCCGGAAAGTGTTTTTTAAATCATGGCTCCGAAGAGTCCCTCTCATGAACGGGACAGCGTTCCTCCCCGCTGTCTCATGCTGATTGCATGTCCTTCAAAGATGGAGTGTGTCGTCAGGAATGTCCTTCCAGCGCTCGCTCTTCCCGAGTCAAAGTCCTGGGAAACAGGCCGCTGTCTCCTGCAGCAACAGTACCTGACTGAAAACAAGGGATGCACACAATTGGATACATAAATACAATTGGACACATAAATACAATTAGATACATAAATACAATTGGACACATAAATACAATTAGATACATAAATACAATCGGATAGATAAATACAATTAGATACATAAATACAGTTGGATACATAAATACAATTGGATACATAAATACAATTAGATACATAAATACAATTGGATACATAAATACAATTAGATACATAAATACTATTGGATACATAAATACAATTGGACACATAAATACAATTAGATACATAAATACAATTGGATACATAAATACAATTAGATACATAAATACAATTGGATATATAAATACAATTAGATACATAAATACAGTTGGATACATAAATACAGTTGAAAACATAAATACAATTGGATATATAAATACAATTGGATACATAAATACAATTAGATACATAAATACAATTGGATACATAAATACAATTGGACACATAAATACAATTAGATACATAAATACAATTGGATACATAAATACAATTAGATACATAAATACAATTGGATATATAAATACAATTAGATACATAAATACAGTTGGATACATAAATACAGTTGAATACATAACTACAATTGGATACATAAATACAATTGGATACATAAATACAGTTGAATACATAAATACAATTTGATATATAAATATAGTTGGATGCATAAATACAATTGGATACATAAATACAGTTGGATAGATAAATCTTGGCAGACTTGGCACCGCTCATGGTTTAAATATATCAAAGTTCATCGTCAACAATGCACGCAGTCGGGTTACGGGCAAATATAAGCCGCTTTGGCTAAAAATAACAAAATGAATATAAGTGCACATATAGGCCCAATTATAGAGATGTGAGATATTTACTCAGAAAGATGTTACACAGAAATATTTATTAACTTAACTTGTAATTAAATCCTTCCCGTAACATCCACAAATATTTACTGGAAATGCTTTTTACCGTACAGTGCCTGTAAGACGGTGGAAAAAAAATGATTTTTAATAAATAACGCAGAGCAGAGTCCATACTTCTATCCCTGCTTTGTCCTGCTCCGGCTGATCGCAGTCTTGGTCTTCCTCCTGCGCACTAAAACTGCTGAAAAGTCGCCTTCTTCTGTGTCGGAATTGGACGGCCTCAGAATTTCACGGTCATTTCTTTGGTCCGATGTGACGAGGCTAAATGTTTCCACGGCCTCAAACTTGTTAGCACAATAAAATCCAGCAATCCGCCACCGCGTTGCTTAAGCCGCAGTGTTCAAAGGAGAAAAAGGAGCGGCACATTTGTTTGTCTGATTTCCCGTTTTCAAATGTACACAGACGTTGACGACTCAATCGGGTGATAGCGAACGCATCTTAAAGGAGGCCGGGTAAAGATTACGGAAACTCCGTGGCACACTGACGTATCTCACAAAGTATTAGCGAGATAATCGCCCTGTGTCGCTCCCTAGTTCGGAGAGAGATGGGATGAGTGACTGAAAAACCTTGTCTGACTCCCAAAAGGCAGCACATGTCAGCCATCTTTTGGGGTCTTGTCAACATCCGAAAGATTTTAATGGAACTGTGATTTGGGATTTGCTCATGTCGTCACTATTGTTGGAGACACAGAGAATGTGGAGGGGAAGGAGAGGAGAGACCTCTTTGAATGTCAAGCCATGAAAGGAGACACCGGGTCCGAGGGGAATATCTTTGTCACTGTTGTTTTCTTTTCTTCTGATGAAAACATGCAAACTCGGATCATCGGCTCCGCTTCCCGATATCGACTCGATAAGCCTTGAAGCCGGAGACGCGGAGCTCGCTGATAGACCATTGATCCCCAAACTGTCAAGCCTGCGCCGTAACATTCGGCTCGACGAACCGATCCGCTCGAGCCAGGATAGCTGAGCGCTGCCGTTCATGAATGCTCATTTCTGCGTTTGCAAGACGACTCGCCGTTTTCTCTTGTTTTCCTCCGATCGTCCTGAATTCTGTGAGCGGAACATTTAAAACCGGCCCTTGTAACCATTTCTCCGGCGGAACGACCAAATCGAATCACCGGATCTCGGCGAAAAACGCTACCGCTAAACCCGAACCGCCGTGTGTGTTGCTGGAGTCAGCAACACACAGGGTTATGAATTTTAATTTCGCTATTACGAATAACATAAATCAGAAATTCTGAGCCTTGACCGAGCAATGAAAAACATATTTAAACTTTATGAATGAATATTGAATATGATTGAATATGTAGTCTTGCTGCAGGCCTTTTAAATGAAATATTATATGCTGCCACGGACATCGGGTCAAGGCGTGTACTTTAGCCTTTAATTCATGCCCTTAATTTTCACTTATACAGACTTTTTAATTGCCTGTGCGAGGATATACGTTTGTTCATTGTAATATACTGATATCACCCACCGGAAAGGTTTATACAAGAAATGGAATTATTGACTGAATTTCCCCAGAACATCTGTTAGTCCAGAGAAAATCTGCCAAAATGAATCTTTGTAGATACTTTGCAGAGCACAGAAAAGATGTTAATGCTGCCTGTAACCCACTCAGAACCTCCCCAGAGATATCCCATAATCATCACGTCATCATAGGGTGGAACCTTACCGAGGTTCGACGTTCTCTGGCATTTATCAAGCGAACTCGGCCACGTGACCGGGATCCTGGGACCGCGCGTCTTACATTCCATCATTTTCAAATTAGCGCTATGATTATCATTTTTTAACACTTCGTCCCGATACATCGAGCCGTCCCAGAAGCTTCATAAAGTCATGGCAGGGAGCCGCCTTTTACTCCAGTGTTGTAATAGTCTCTCGCCCCGATGTGCATAGCAACCCATGAGAGCCATAAGAGCGGCCCTGTGTGACCAGCATCTCACTTAACTGTTTTATTACAGGTACTTGCCTCTTTTGAACTGATCCCAAAAGCTGATCCCGACAATTTACTGCATCAAGAACTCTCTGCTGGTAGCGGGCCGCGGTCTGCGGCTTCGCCAATCCAGGTCCACCTTCTGAAGCGACTCCACAAATCAGGGCGCGCGCAGAATAAGAGCAGACGTTTAATGACCGGCTTGGATACCGTGGAATATTCGAGGGTCATCGGGAGGTTTTCAGCAGGCGGAGGTTTAAAATATTGGAATATAAAAATCAACCCGTGAGCCACTTTGGTACGAGTGTTTATAAAGGAGTCATTCGACTCTGCGAAGCCCTAAAGCGTTCGTCACGAGTCGCCGGTCGACGCTGATCTAGTGTCTAATCCTTTTGCTTACGAGAGAATTTCAAAAAGTCCAAAGTACACTGCAGATTATGACTTCTTTCCGTTCGGTCCTATTTTTCTCTTGATCTCCTCATTTATTCCATCGTCTTTGTTTGCTCAGCGTCGCACGCATCGCGGGGAGCTATCGTATGCACAAAAGGAGACGTCTTTCTCTTGGAGGTTCGACGCTCATTTTGTTTGTTTTTGTCTTTTTCCCTCCAACACCTGCGTCACTCAGCAAGCCTCAGCTGGTCTGATGGGAAATTAGCACTCCTCCTTGATGAAGTGAAACCGTCCTCGCCGACAAAAGATAGCAGATAAAGTAAAGTAATAATGATAATAGCGATAAATGTGAAATGACAAGAACGGTACAATCCCGGTTTGAATTTCAAAGCGTGTAAAAACATTGTTCCTGGATGTATCATTTATTTGGTTCTCCATCGGCCGATGGATGGGATCGTCGTGCGCTCGCCCTCTCCGCTCTGTAGAGCCCGGTGATTACGAAGCAGTTTGGAATATTAAATCTCCGCTGAGTCCCCGTTGCCGTGAATCTCAGGGCGGGCGCACATACGTAGCGCCGCGGCACCAAACCTCACCGCGAAGCAGAGACGTTTAACCAAATTAATGTCATAATCCCTTCCGGTTCATCGGTGCCACAAAAGGAGCGCCGTGACGGCTCGGCTCCCTCACCCCTGGCGCCGACCCTCCACCGTCCAGCCTCGTCACGTCTATTTATCCGAACGATCTCTTGAAAGTTAGCTCTTCCCATCCCGTCGCCCTACTTAGAGCCACATCGCGTTAGTGCCCCCGGATCGTCTCGCACGTTCACTTCGCCACACCGCTGTGCTTATTCTCTCATTACAGAAAGCGGGGCATCAACTCTGTCTCCGCTGGGATTAATGGAACTGGATACTTTGTCAAAGCGCGTGAACGTCTCCACTGGAGAAACTTCACGTCCGTTACGTAACTCAAAAATCAAAGGGCAACGTTTTTCCTCTGCTGAAAAATGGGTTGGGAATCGTCGCGCCTCATTTCAATCCATTTCTGATCTCGCTGTCGGAGGCTCCGCAGAACATTCCCGCTCCTTTCCGTCGCCACCGCTTTTGCTGTTTCCACTTGTCTCAGAACTCGGGGTCCGGCCGGCGGCATTTATTTCAAATGTCACTCGGCCCGTAGCGTCTGAAACGACGGGGGATTTCCTTTTACTCCCGGAAATGACCCGGTACATTTCAGCGACCCTTATTTGCCCAAACAACCTAACTACCCTCCCGGAGGATCCCGGTCCTTGCACCGACCACCGCTTCCCATCAGTCCGCTTTCCGTGCGGGAAAAGAACCCGGGTACGTCTGTCGACTCTGAAAGGAGAACACGAGTAATCCTGCAGAAATCCGGCATTGAATTCGAAGCAGCGTCCGACACGAAACGCCGTTGCCGGGTATTGTTGCCTCCCGCCGCTCCGAAATTGTTCTGTGATAAAATTCATTTCATGCCCTCCAAAAGAAACACATTTAGGTGTCTTCTAAGAAATGCAGTATCGATTCCGACCTTCGCTTTTTGTGCGAGGACGAGGAGGATGAGGTGATTACAAATAGGCTCGTCGGGAGCAGAAGAGCGAGTGTCCGACCCGGTCGCTGGGATTAGAATTGAAGTGAACTAATATCGGCTCTGGGGCTTCCCTGGTCACTGACAGACAAAAACTCTAGAACGTCTGCCATGTTATAAATGCGACGGCATTTTTACTGTATATCCCTTTCAATTAGAAGAGCTTTGGAAGAACGTTTCCATTTCTTTCCTCGCAAACCACATTTAGGTCGATTAAGGTTGACAAAATGCAGTGAACAGGGAAGTAATTGAACATCAAGGAAAATATACAGCAGTCTGGTTTCAGGGTCACCGGATGGCGTTCCGTCTCTCGGCCGAAATGAGTAATGAGCAAAACAAGACGTATTCCTATGCCTTTCCTGAATGCGTTTGTCTACGATGCTGTTTGTGTTCGCTCGTCCTCAGTAGGTGCTTGTAACTCTATGTCAGATTGTATGTAGGCCGTTTTGGTAAAACGGCTAAATGGTAATGAGACGATGGCCTGCCAAGTTAGCGTAAACAATCGCAATGTAGAATAATCCTTCCTCTCCACGCGGGCCGGAAGAGAAACGTACCGGTACGGACGCTGTTCAACTTCGGGACGTTAAACGTGAAGCGTTTAGTCCAAATCGATTGGAACTCCGCCGCAGACGGATTTGCATTTGAATGGTTTGAAGTGCTGAAACCTTTCCAATCAGACAGATTTGCGGTCTTTGAACCGCCGTGAGCGCTGGAGCACCTCCCCTCGGTATATTTGCTTTATTTAAATTAGAGCTTCTACGGTACCCGCTCAGTCAGGTCGCTCTGTCACATGGTCCAGGAGAGACGGATCTCTAAAACCAGTATGCCTTCTATTTAGTCTGTCTGTAACGTGTCAAAGTACAGCAGCTTTTAGATTGTTTGTTTCATGAGCAACCGCTGTGGACACCTGGTCATACGGATGCTTTTGTGTATCTCCAAACTGATGGTTAGTGATCCATCACTCTTCAAAATGTGGTGTATTTCATAAAGATTGTAAAGTTGTACAGGCAGACAACCATTCACTCACTCATTTTGGACAAATTTCCCAATTTTTCCCAGTTAACTTGCTACCTGTTTTTGGGCTGCGGGAGGAAACAGAGGTCCTCTTGTTGCAATCGAACCGCGATCCTTCGTGCGGTGAGGCCAGAGCGCTCACCGCTGAGCAGTTATCTAAAACGAGAAAGATTTGTCCAGTAGTTTTGCTTCATGTGGACATTCACAGTCCATCCATTGCCGTGCGATTCATGTGAAAATACAAGCAAAATGTGGAAGACAGGGGTTTCTGTCTACTGCTCCTGCTCATCACCCACTCTGCACCAGAGAGTTGAAAGGGCAGAGCACACACACACACACACACACACACACACACAGACAGTGTACTTTCACACACCCTGCCTTCCTACTGCGTGACTGTAGCCCCGGATGCATCCCAAATCTAAACGAGCCTCCTGTCTCATGCGAGCCGTTCCCTGCTTAAGCTCAATCTTACAAAAAGGAGTTGCAATGCGTCAACGTGCCCGGGTGCAGAGACTTGCCGGTGGATTAACCATTGGGAAAATATCCAAAAGTTATCACGGGAACCTTCTGTTGAGAGCTTTGTAGATTTTCTCCAAACTGAAGCACTGACTTGAATTATGTAGATGTGTGTATGCAGTGGAATGAGCAAAATATATCACGGACTTACGTGCTCTAAATGCTTTTCAAACACAGGATAAATGCAGTACTGCATGTGATACCATCCTGTATTATGACTTTATAATATGGACCAATAGTAGTCCAGAATGAGTCACTTTGAGCCAAACACAAAGAAGGAAATAGATATTGTTTGCTTGGAGTACAATTGTAGATTCCAAATACAAACAAACTAACAAAAAAAAAGGGTCGTAAGAGTGTCCAGACTTGTTTCCAATCCCAACCCCAATCTGTGAGGAGCAGTAAGTTTATTTTAGCACAAGATACTCATTATTCATGTTTTCATGTTGAGACAATCCTGTCACACTTGTTCCCAGGTGTGTTATTGGAAGGTTGGGGTTCGATCCCCAGCTCCTCCAGAGCCCGGGGGCAAGACTCTGGGCTCCGAGCCGCTCCGATGCCGCCATTAGTGTGTTTGTGTGTGTGTGTGTGTGTGTGTGTGTTTGTGCGTATGGGTGAATCCAATCTAGAGTAGCACCTTTTAGCATCAGAATCAGAAAAAAAGTGTATTAGTCCAACCGAGGGGCAACTGAGGACGTATCATACGTTGAGCTGCCCTCTGCAGGGAAATGTACATTTGAGTTCTACATTTTTCCATTTTGGTGAGACACACTATTGCATAACAAAAAAAAAATGCACCTGAAAAAATTCACATTTACAGTTCTGTGTGTAAGAAATATTGATTTTAGATGACATTATTGTGCCATTGAAATATCTTCTCTGCTCCAAATCCTAAGTAGCATCCAGTAATTTCCCCGGGAGCGTTTCGAACCCTTCTGAAGGCTCCATTATTGATATTTGTTCACTATTGGATCAACATACAGTGTGATAACAAACGACTACCAGTGTAGTTTGGGCTTTAATTGATCCCTGTAGGTCAACGAATAGCGCTGGAAATGTCGACTATTTGTTAAAATTAGACACGCTTTGATCGGTGCGTTTTGTAGACTTTGACTGAATAGCGGGAGCCAGCTTTGCCGGCGGATCCTGGCAGCCACGCAAGCCGACATCAAATGCGCACGATGAGGTTTGCATAAGTACTCTTAAAAACACACAACAAAAGCCAATCACCTTTCAAAAGATTTTCCTCCAACAACGAGGAGAATGAGAAACATAAATCTTGACAGCACGCCCTATTTTTACCATTTTGTTTGTTTTGTTTTTTGTACTTTTTAATTAATGCACAATACCCAGTGATCAAAGACCAAGTGATGATAAAAGGCGTTCAAACCTATGCACGTCCTGTTTTGTTCTCCCAAATATTCCTTTTCATCGCACACGTTTGCTGTGCGGAAGTTCATGGATCATAAATGTGGAACATCCTAATGCACCCTGCAGTGGGCCTCCTTCATGCCCAGATTGGCTTCCTCGCAGACATTCATGGCCGGTTGGAGCGGCTCTGCAGAAATTCAGTGCAGGAGCAACATCGCACGCGTTTGAAAAGCACCGGAAGCCGATGGAAGATACTCCTAAATAGATCGAAATGAATTATTTACCAGGGGCATGGAGATTTTATGAATGAAAAGCACTGGGGGATGGGGGGAATACCTTTCCTTGGCTTCCGCAGAACACTACGGGACTCGGGTGCTTCGGCACCTGAGAGCTTTCAGAACTTTATCCTGCATGGATAGACAGGCTCACTGGCAAATAAAAGGGTATAAATTAGGCTTCAGACTCAGAGAAGACGCTCTGTTTACAGACAAAAGCAAATAAAATGAAAGTGCTGCGGAGGATATATTTCAAATGGCGTAGCAAGTTTTGACCCCGCCGCCGCTCATCTGCGTTTGCGATCATCATGTCTTCACCCCCGAGAATGTTATTCCAGCAGCGGTGCGGCTGACCTTGGGGAGCCGTCGCCGTCGTCTATTTCCATTGAAAATATATCTTCCTTCACCTTTCTTCTCATCTAAAACCGGCGGATTATACATATTTGGAAATCAATAATCCATCACATCTTTGTCCTGCCGTCTCTTGTCCCCGGGGCTTTTGATTGAATTATCCAATTTCTTTCTCGGCCAAATCAGCGGGGTGCTTCGCGCTCCGTCTCTGCCATTATTTTGACATTTATGTGTCGGTGGTGGTGTTGATCGCTCCGTATTTCCAACGCCACTCTGTTCCACGCTGTATACTGGAACATTTTGAGTGACTGCTAATCCATATTGCCCCCAGAAGGACTGTGATAAGGACTTTCAGGATGCTCGCTAATGCAAGGGATCAGGACACTGTGTTTAATAGACGCTGTGCAGCTACACACCCCCAACATTCACATTCTGCCATGTCATCAGCAGCGATGACGCACAACCTTTCTGATACCTTGTCTCTCTGAAAACAAAATCAAACAGAACCTTGCCAACACGCTTTGAGCTAAAATGTGCGCCGCCAAACATGCTCTGCAAACTTGATAGTGTATGTAGGTAGGATAACGCCCTCTGACCACGAGAGTTTTCGATCGAATTTTGAAATAAGCTGCGAACGAGCCCGAGCGCACGAATGAACGAGCACGCGAGCTCACGGGCTTTCCGTGTTGTAGCCGTGCACGTTACTCTGCGTCGTTTACATCGTTCATTGCAGTTCATTACACTTTTTTCAATAAGTTAGCCCTCATTAGCTCCCAAAAAACTCAAAAGGCCTATTGCTAGTGGTGTAAATGTGAGGTTATGAATTACGGTTGATCTGAAGAAAGAAATAATAGCCGGACGTACGGGGAGTGTTTGTTGTGCAAACATGCGCTGAAGACGACTGACGGAGCTAAAGGGGCGACTACGTTCACAAACAAAGGTTGAAATCTTAGAAGAAGTAGAAAAGTGATTGGTAATCAGAAGCCCCCCCTCAGCATCCCATGGGGGACCCCCAGTTTGGGTATCCATACTTGAGTCAATATCCTTACATTTCCTATTTCCTCTGAACTTTCATTTTCTGTCTCTAATTATTACAGCTAGCTGGAGATAGCTGGTGTTAGCATCGGTGAGGGTCTCATATGAGAGAAGGCTTTACTTTTTCTAATTTAGTGAAGGAAACACAGTGTGCAAGTGCTTGCAGGACCGGAAGGAACACCAGAAACACGGTAATAATTAAGATGTTCATTAATTCCTCTCTGTTTTTTCTTTTTTTTTTTCTTTTGCCACAACTAAACCCATAAAACGTTTCCAAAAAGAACTGAATATTTTTGGGGGCCGGAGAATGGATCAGTGGGATTAATGTTGATTTCATTGGGAAACTTTGATTTGGTTCACCAACGGAGTCAAAGAACTAATTAAATTTTGTAAGACGAGGTTCTAATGTATACCTTTAAATAACAGGATTTATTTTGTTTAATTTACGTATAAATGTTTTCAGAGATGACTTGTCCTAACAATAGTGGGTTACCACCAACAAAACCGGTTCTGAACAGTGACAGTGGTTTCAATAGAACAGAGGCTGGAACTCTAAAGTAGAAGATGGGGTTAAAGGTGAACTGATTATTTGAGCTTCCCTCTAATGCTTGTCATTTGGGCTTTTTTCTGAAAAACACCTAATGGTCAGCAGAACTACCGGGCTGCTGCTAGAATCACCAGAGAAAATGGAGGCAGATGGGTTGGACAACTGCTATAGGAGTCGAGAACTTGAAAAGAACTTGAAAGAAAATCAAGTAAATCTGTGGTTATGGTGACAGTTTTCAGGTCACACAGCTCACGCTGGAGCTGCATCTTGGAAACAAAGTCGTCTGTTAGCAATGAAGAAAACAGGACATTCCTGTTTTGGCCTTTTTATTTGTTATGCTTCATTTTATGAAAAAAAATAAAAATTAAATAATCAATAGTTGTCGTAGTAGTACTAAAGATGCAGTATTAGCTTTGAGAGTGCCAATACAAAGTACAGAGAAGGTCAGAGGGAGCTACATTTTGCTTTTATAGACCTAGAAAAAGCATACGAAATGGTGCAGAGAAAGGAACTGCTATTGTATGAGGAGGTCTGGAGTGGCAGAGAAGTATGTTTGACTGGTGCAGGACATGTATGCTAATTGTGAGACAGTGGTGAGGTGAGTTCTAGGTGTGACAGAAAAGTTCAAGTTGGAGGTGGGACTTCATCAGGGACCAGCTTTGAGCCCCTTCTTGTTTGCAGGGGCGCGGCTGCAAACAAGGCTGACGGATGAGGTTAGACAGGGATCTCCATGGACCGTGATGTTTGCAGATGACATTGTGATCTATAGTGGGAGCAGGGAACAGGTAGAGGAAAATCTAGAGAGGTGGAGGTATGCTCTGGACAGGAGAGGAATGAAAGGTAGTCACAGCAAGACAGTATATAAGAGGAACCCGGTAGGAACGGTGAGGCTACAGGGAGTGGAGATCAAGAAGCTGGAGGACTTCAACTACTGAGAGTAAACAGTCCAGAGCAACGGAGAGTGTGGAAAAGAGTTGAAGAAACGAATTCAAGCAGGTCGGAATGGGTGGAGAAAAGTGTCAGGGGTACGAAGAGATAGAAGACTTTCAGCCACAATGAAAGGAAAGGTGTACAAGACAGTGGTGAGACCAGAGATGATGTTTGGACTAGAAACTGTTCCAATGACCAAAAGACAGCAGGCAGAACTAGAGCTTGCAGAGATGAAGATGTTGAGGTTCTCTTTGGGAGTGACCAGGATGGAGAGGATCAGGAATGAGTCTATCAGAGGAACAGCACATGTTAGATGTTTTGGAGAGAAGGTCAGAGAAGCCAGACGGAGATGGTTGGGTCATGGACAGAGGAGGGATGGAGAATATATTGGTAGACGGATGATTTGCTGTGGCAACTGATGTAGCGATGAGCCGAAGGCAAAAGAAGAAGTCGTCGTTGTATTCTTAGCATCATTAGTATTATTTATCTATCTATTTTTGAGTAAATCTCTAGAACACACAACACATAATTTGTCTTCTGCCTCAGTGCAGTGCTGTCAAAGTGACGGACTTTAATGTGAATATAATAGGTCGGTGCTCTTTTCAGCCCTCTGGTGGTGCAGGAGTGCTTCTTCTGGAAGAGAGAAAGCACGACTGTGCAGTGAGTGTCTCCGATGATGACTTTGTCAAGCGGCTGGAGGGAAAATGCAAGCCTCCCTTCCTGAGGAGGAGTCATTTCTACAATTACACAAGCAATTAAGATGCCAAAAATGTCGAGCCGAACAGGTGGTGAGGTTTCATTGTTGAGAACAGACCTTGTCAGATCCTGGGAACAGGAAGTCTCTGATTAAATTATGGTCCAGGTGCTAGTTTGGAACCAACGAGAAAAAGCTCAATGTTATAATCCCATAATGTTACGGATATATTTTGTCAGTATAACATTTAATGGTCGCAGTCTATTAATTATCACAATAGTGAACTACGTAATTCCAAGGACTCCCACAGTGCAGTTTTCCCTAATCTTTGACGCAGTGGGACAGAAACACTGCCAACTGGCCTCAGTGAATGATAAAAAGTAAATGATAAATGCTGAAACCAACTCACTTTGTGGGAGGGGGGGTACGAGTGATTAGCAGGAGCTGATAGATAGCGTCATGAGTGGCAGCACAGACCAATTACTGATCATAGCACGCCGTTCATCGGGCTTCGGGAATAAACAAAGGAAAACGATGGGTGTAACTACATTGATTTGTTAGACGGCGTTCCAAAGCCGACCCTCAGAAACTGCTGAAACACTGAATAAAGAAGCGTTTATCGAACATGCGCAGCAATCACCATACGGAGCATGGTATAACTGTCCCAATGGTTGGGATTGATTGTTCATTACAAGCATTCAACACACACACACACACACACACACATAAACCCCTTTTTCGGGATGGCAAATATCGGCTTTCTGAATGTCATTGCAAAATGCCATCCAGTCAATGCTGGTGCGTATAAACTGGTATTGGCTTCGGTGGTCGTTGGTCCTATCTCCTACACAAACGGAAAAAAAGATAAATAAATTGCATTTCAACTAGTTTCAGCGATTGGCGAAGGTGCTGGAAAAATAAAAACAGACAAAAAATGTCTGATTTTTTTTTTTTTTTTTCACCTGACTGAGCAGCATCCCTGCAGAGTGTCATCAAACCACTCTGCGATCCTGTGGATTATTACCACGGTATAGAGACATAAATTGAGACACGTTGGGAATTATCGCCCTAATACTTCACAATATGGGAGGGAACCCTGAACTCCTGGATGGGCCATGAGAGGTTGACATTTAAAAAGTGTCTTGAGGGAGGACCCGTCGCTGCCCACAGCAGGGAGCCTTGTAGACATCCTTGGCTGTTGTAATGATCCTTATTCATCTTTACCTGGTCACCCGCCACGTCGCAGACACACATGAAAAACGCACTCGCGGCGTCGCAGACACGATTAGCAAAGGAACACACACACACACACACACACACACAGGCGGCCGGTCTAAATCAGGGGATTTGACATCCGTGATACATTATAATCTCCCTGTACCTTTTTATCACATAGCTGATGCAGACACTGCATACGGAGCATCGGGGTTTATGAGGGCGGTAATAAACAAGACTCTGGGTCGATCTAAAAGCACTAATGTATGTAGACGGACGGATTTAATATTCACGCCAGCAGGACTTTATTCCAGTAGTTTGGCGAAGGCGGCCGGAGCCGCTCGCCGATTTATTTTCGCGGTACTTTTCTTTTTCCGCTCGATTGGCCTTTGATCACACAGCATGCGGCGCAGACATTAAGGAAGCGACGGCGTAAACGCTCGGCGTGAACCGGAAAGGAGAAGCATGGAGACGTGGGAGAAGGAGAAGGAGAAGGAGCCTTGAAGAAGCTTCTCAGGAGACACAGAAGGGAAAGGACTGCAAAAAAAACAAAAATCGGGGCATCGGTCGCCCGTAAACGTATTTCCGAAACGATCGGATTCTAAATGCATTATTAAAAGAAGAAACCGAAGTCGTCTTCTACCTCCTCGTTTTCATTTTTTTCCCCTTATTTGTTGGACTTGGAGATGAGCCTCCCTCTGCCGAGGTGTCTCCGTGTTTCCCAAGTCAATGGTGTCAGAAGAAGAAGAAGAAAGTCTGGGCAGTTGGTGTGGTGGCTTATTATCTCTCCCACTAGAGGATTTTCAAAGAGCTGCGATCTGACACGTGACACGCTGGGTTTCTTTCTTTCTTTTTTTTTTTTTTTTTCTTTTCTTTTCGGCTTTTAATCTAGCCTAAAGATATATGTTTATCAAAGTGAATTTTCAGTGTCTTGTTTTCAAGGCTCGGCAAAGCTTTCATATCTCACACAGTTCAAAGGGGGAGGCCAGAAATGAGATGATGAGCATATTGCCGGCTCCACGCCGTAATGGCAGACATTCTCTTTCTTTGCTTTTAAATTGTCTTTCGGAACCAGGAAAGTAATTTGAGATACTTTAAAGTAATTGGAGATACTTTGTTTCTCACAGAGAGTAGTTTAATTTCAGGTTCAGCCCATTAATATGTTCCAGGGGACGTTGTTTCTGAGGGGTAAAATAAAGAGAGGATAGAAATTTGCACAGTTTAACTTATAAATGTAGTTTAGCGACAGAATCATTTTGTTTCATACGCCACTAAATCGTTTTTGTCGAGTTTAGCATCTTCTGTGAAAGCGCTCCTGGGTTGCACGGCGCCGCCGCCGCCGCCGCCTCTCCAGAAGGTCTCTGGTCCAGTTCCTACCTGAGTCTCTGCAGAGTCCAAGGGTTCCTCAGGGTTCTGCAGATCCGTCCCCTGGTCGAGGCTCGGCAACCCGCCGCTACAGATGCACCTCTAATGCATCTCCCCGCGGCTTTGGAAATAATGAGAATTTCATTAAAATGTATTTTACTTTAGTTTGTTCATTTTCAAAAAGGTCATTTAAAATATCACGATTATGGCGATATTGTAACATCTGAATAAAACTGTGTTAAAATATTTCTATCACTCGTAATAAACGACTGCACGCGCCAGTTAAAGGATGGCAGCGGCATTTTTGGTTTTCTGCCGGTGGATCATTTAAGTTCACCTTTTTTTTTTTTTCTTTTTCATAAATACAAGAAGGACTCAAACAGACATTGTGTATTTTGCTTTAGAGTAACCCGTCTTTCTTTCGGGGTTCAAAATTTATTGTCGAATGCAGAAATGTCATTTTGTTTTTCTCTGCTGTTGGAAAAAAATGCAACACGTATCTTGTTTAAACAGGACTGTGTCAAAAAATTAGAATATTGTGATAAAGTTCTTTATCTTCTCCAATGCAATTACAAAAACAACAATGTCATACATTCTGGATTCATTACTAATCAACTGAAATATTGCAAGCCTTTTATTATTTTAATATTGCTGATTCTGGCTTACATCTTAAGAAAACTCAAAAATCCTATCTCAAAATATTAGAATATCATGAAAAAATAATATTAGATTTTCCAATTGCATTACAGAAGATAAAGAACTTTATCACAATATTCTAATTTTCAGAGACAGTCCTGTACATGCCATTAAGGGAAAAAAAAAAAAAAAAAAGTTATACGCCGCGTTAAAACATTTTAAATTTCAAAAGGGTTGCGGCTCCTGATATTTTCTTTATTCTGGGGAAACGGGTCCAAATGTTTGTTGGAGTGTTAAAGGTCGCCTGCCGTAGTGGAGAAACCACCTGCACGTTCATCTGAGACCCCAGATGTTTGCATGACCGGGTTAATGGTTTTATGTCTTGATAGGACGTGAGAATTAGAGCGTAAACGGGGTTTTGTCTCTTTATGTAAACCTGTGTTTCTGTCTTGTCGAAAAATTTGTTCAAAAAAAAAGGAGATTCAGGAGAGCAAATTTGTTGACTTGGATATCGAAGTGAATATTTATCCGGGATCGAAAGATGGTGCCGGAGGATCCGGAGCAGGTCCAGACTTCGGAGAAGAAAAGGCCTCCTCTGCGCTCGGCCCGTCACTCATTTCTATTCAAATGAAGAAATGGAACTGGGTTCAAACCTCCCGGCCTCGAGTTGTTCGAGTCGTTCTCGATGCGTTCGGGTACATCGAGAGAAGCGGCTGTCGATTCCATATCGCCCAAACAAACCCTTCGACATTGACAGACGGGGAACTTCTGGGTTTGAATAGATCCAACGTAAACATCTGAAAATAATGTGCGGGGAGCAAAATCCAGGTGAAGACTGAGTGCGTGTCTGCCTGCTGCTGAACATGATTGTGACATGAAGAGGTTCCTGCTGCCAGGACGATTTTAGGAGGTTGCAAAACTTCTTCAATCGCCTCGTCGCGCTCGTGGCCGGTCAGTTTCCTTCTAACTCAACCGCGAGTATCAACGTTCACGGACCGAAACACTCCGATTCGATTATGTGGAGATGATAAATTGCCTCGAGGTGTGAATTGGACTGGGTGTGTGTGTGCGCTTCGCCGGTCGACCCCAAAACACAAACAGTATAAATAATGGACGCTCGGACGCCCGAGATAATTGTATTCATAAAATCGTCCGGCGGCCTCAGAGGCTGAAGTCGTTGGGCTGCCGGGGTTCTCGGCAGACACGTGTGGGAGGTTTGATCAGTCCGTGGAGGTTCTCAGTCCTACCGGTCGCGTCCAAACCTTCTCGTCGTGGCCACCGGACTTGAATATCTTCACTTGAAGATGTTTCAACCCTCCTCCAGGAAGCGTCTCCACTTCTAATGACCTGCGGGGAGATTCCCACCAGAACTGCCAGGGTTCTGGGTGGATCTGGGTTATGGTGGCTTGTTATGGAAATGTAATAGTTGACTGGCAGAAACTGGGCCTGAGGGGGCTGTTATGCTGAGGGGGTGTCGTTCATTTGGAAAAAAGAGCAACTTTTCTGGGATTACCTGGATTGGAAAGTGAAAAGGTAAAGCCGGACAGAGGAGAGAAACCAGTTGGATCACATGGACCGAGGCTCATGTCCGGTTATGTTTGATAAACATGGAGATGAAGATTTCTGTGGAGGTTCTCAGTCATCCTGGTGGATCGGTGTCACGATCTTCATGTCGTGGCGACTGAACCTTAGTTTCTTCACTTGAAGACGTTTCAGCCTTCATCTGACAAGCTTTTCCACTTCTACTGACCTGTGGGGAGTTTCAGAACAGAGCCGCAAGGGTTTTGGGCGGCTCCGAATGATGGTGTCTCGTGTGAATGGAAGAGTTGATCTGCGTAGACTCGATGTAGGCCGTTGTTCTTCTCATGGGCGTGTCGTCGGTTGGAACAAACAAAACGAACTTGAAGAAACGACGAGTTCACCGGATTCTCCGCTTCATCTTTACCTCTTGATTTTCTCACTCGCGCCCTTCGGTGAGGTTATTGACTTCCCAGTAAAACACCTTGAAACGGAGAATACAGAACAAACGGTTCTGTCCTCGACTTACATTCGGTTTGTATACGATGTGTTTAAAAGAGAAATGCATTCTGCCTCTGTTTTTAGTTATTAACAACTGCGTTATCTTCAGAAGTGTCTGCAGCTTGTACTCGGTGTCTGGAGTGGCAGCAGTGACACCTCGCTGTTGTCAACATCAATAGGAACACAAAAAAGGTTTTCCAGTTGAAATGTTTGATCAGACGGGCGGTGCTGCGCCGCCTCACAGCGAGAAGGTCCGCGGTTCCATTCTGAAATGGCCCTCTCCGAGTTCTTTGGAGACCCCGAATTAGCGGGACGAGTGAAAGTTGCGTCTCTTTGTGGACCCGCATTGGACTCCAGCGCCCCCCGTCATTTGAATCAAACCGAGGGCCTGAATATTACCGGATGCGTGGACAGTAAAGGGGACGGTGAGCGGAGAAATAAAAAACACGTGACAAAAAAAGACCAGGTTGAAATCCTGGGGGCAGAAAGAGAAGCCGGTCTCCCCACGCATCCACTCCTCATGGAGGAGGATAAGAAGTTAGAAGCCGTGTAATTATGTTTCGCTTACAAAATCGATTCGGGGGCAAAAACAACAGCGAGCGCAACAGGCGAGGATCCTGTTCCCGGCACTGTACGCAGCAGGAGAGGAATTACACTATAAAATTGAAATCATCAATGACCGTCAGCCGCGGCGGATGGTGGTGCGGCGACCGGCGGCCCGGCGGTGATCGGGGTATTATCCTCACATCTGCTAGACACCAATCTTGTGCGAAATCCTGGAAGCACTCCCAGAACCTCAGAGTGAGTGTTTGAAAAAGTAGCAAAACCCAAACCGCGGCTATTCATTGATCACGCCGAGTTTCTCAACAGGGTACTTTCTTCGGAAGACTGGAGGATTAAAAACGAATACGTCGCGAGGTTTTTAATCTCTTAAAAGTCTTGAAAAGTCAGACAGTTATTGCGCTTTTCTTCCAGCAGAGCATCTTTTACTGCGTTCGGCGACCGTATTATTTCTGATCATTGGTTCCGAAGGACAGCGTCCGGAAAACTCTATAGATATTAAAATATATAATTCCGTATGATCCCGCGGTGAAGATACATCCCGAGTATGAAATGCGGGAGATATTCTGAACAGCTCTATTCAGAGAGTTCCACGTGTCTGACATGTATCAAACATGAGTTACAATCCTCGCGTCTTCTTTTCTACCCACTCATATGTTTTATTCATGTTCTGGGTGGCGTGTACACGTGTCTTTAGGCCCGTACATGAACCCGCCGTCTCAAGGAGCCAGCAAACATATGGAAGTGAGGAGGGCGTGCAGGCGGAGGCAGCGTGGCCTTGTCGGAGCGGAGAGGCTGCTCCTCACCAAGAGGCGCCGCTTTTTCCTGTCATTTCATTCTTGCATTTCTAGTTGACGGAGCTGATATTTGATGTGTTTTTTGCAGCGGCGGCCTTTAGCTCTGAGTTCAACCACTGAAAATAGGTTTACGACAGGAGTCGGCGACCCGCGACTTCACTTTATTTCATTATAATGTATTTTATTTTGAAGTGTAATTTAAAATTTGAAGATGATGGCCATCTTGTGAAATCTAAATAAAACACGTTAAAATACTTTTTTACTCTTAATAAGGGTTTCCTAAGGGTTCTGCAGATCCATCCCCTGGTCAAGGGTCGGGCAACCCGCGGCTACAGATGCACCTCTGATACATCTCTTAAATGTATTTTACTTTAGTTTGTTCATTTTTAAAATGTCATTTTAAATTTCATTTTAATTTTCATTTTTAACACTCATTTGTGGCCATCTTGTAACATTTAAATAAAACAGGTTATAATATCTATATCGCTCTTAATAAACGACTGCAGGCGCCAGCACAAGGACGGCAGCTCACAGAGAGACGCAACACTTTTGGTTTCCTGCCAATGGATCATTTAAGTTCCATTTTTTTTTTTATTTTCATAAATACAAGACGGACTCAAATAGACATTCAGTATTTTTCTTCTAAATAACTTTTAACGCAATGTCCAGGGTCAAATGTTTTGTTGCATGCAGAAATATATTTTTGTGTTCTCTGCAGTTGAAAAAATGCAACACACATCTTGTTTATACTCAGCATAAAGGCAAAAAAAAAAAAAAAAAAAAAAAAAAACCTTATATGCCCTGTTAATTCATTTTAACTTTCAAAAGGCTGGTGTGGCTCCGGGTGTTTTCTTTGCCGTGGGGAAACGGGTCCAAATAGCTCTTTGAGTGGGAAGGGTTGCAGGAGAAAGTGTCCATGCCATGGAAAGAAGACGGCGGTGATGTTGGCTCATTATATACGGCTGTTAAGAAAATGAACACGTCCCTCGGACAACGTTTAATCTCCGTGTATTTAAAATATGCGCTCTTAAAATGAGGCATAGACTCATTTGGGCCGTCAGCGATCTGAAATGTTGCGTAGAGGCCGTTTGGGTTGAAGCGTGCGGCCGAGGCCATGTTGCGGCGGGTGATTCAGTTTGACACCCGGCAGCGCCAACCTCTCATCAACCGCCCTTAAACTTGTGTTTGATCAGCGTCGGCTGAACGTGCGCATGTGATGCTCATCATCACCGAGCTCACTATGGTTTCCATACGTGCACGGCTCGCTGTCGAGTGCACGCCAGGATCCTTCTTGTACACACTGTCGGTGCAAGTCCGCGTGATAAGAAAAATAAGTCATTTAAAAAAAAAAGTGTACCATCGTGCCAATCATCTTATCTTTTGTTTTTTTTTTGTTTTTTTTCTAAGTTCCAAGGTCATTTGCATGTGTATATAAAAGGGCATCTCGCCAATTCATTTTGTCTGAATCAGACGTCTTCTTTCAAGTTATCGAAGCTTCTAAGCTTCAGGCACATTCCTGAAAAACAACAAAAGGACAAAAAAGGTCGTGTTAAAATGAACAGAAATGAAAACCTGATTATATGAATTAGGTTAACTCTTGCTCAGTTATGCTGTCGAGCCTCAGAATCGAGAGGGAAAAACAAGTGAATCAAATGTGCGTCTGCGCTTTGTGTTCCTGCTCTGCTTGCCGCTGGAAAGAAAAAAAACAGAATAAAACGCACGAAAACATGAATTTTTTAAGACTACGTTTCAATTAAAAGAACAACCTGCTCCAGCTCTTTCTCTAACACACTTGTTTCGCCTCACACACACACACACACACACACACACACACACACACACACACACACACATACCTACAGGAAATAAAGCAGCTTTTTTTTTCCGGCTCCTCAGAGAAACGATCTGCCTGGTTACGACACGATGACGAGCCCGTAGAGGAACGCCATGGATACGCACAGTACAGACCACGTGGCTTATTTCCCTCATATTTCAGCTGCAGGACGGCGGCGCAGATGAGAACTCTATCACGAGAACACACTCCCGATGTGCACGTCCAATCACGGGCGCAGCCAAAAAGAACTCCGGCACAAGGAGGAGACGTGAAACTTGTTGCTGACCTGTTATCCGTGACAAGAGCGATTGTGTGGTGTGTTGGGAGGCATGGATGAGCTCCATCGGACCTTCTGGAACGGATAAATGATGCATGTGTTGTTGTCTATAGGAGGCTGGGATTGGACCCGGCCGGCGTTCGGCGTTTCTGGCTCTCAGCTCATAGGTTGTTCATTGAGCTGAGGTGGTCACCCCTTCTCTGAGCAGCGCTGCACGCCAACGGTTTCAGTCGGATCTAAGCAAATCGGTGCTTTATTGCAGCGCTCGCCTGGATACATGCAGTTTGTCTCACGCGAGTGGACGGTCAGGTGCGATGCGGGCGACGGGAGATGTTTTACAATCCCTTATGGATGGCCGTTCTGCACATTGAGGTGTGTATTCAGTGTGAATTTAGCACTCAACGGAAATAACGGAGAAACGACGGACCCCGAGTGAGAGATCTGGCAGCGGTTTGGGTTTTGAAGACAGGAAACGTTATCTGGTTCTCCCTGAGCACGAGGGACGATTCTCTGCATTTGTACATCATCCATGGCTCAGGGTGTTTCTGTGTGCCGTCCCGGCCGTCCCCCCGATCCCTGTTTCCTTCGAGGGTCGAACGAAAGCCTGTCAAGGTTTTAGAAAAATCGCGTTGTTTCATGGCGTCGTCACACAGCAACGCACGAGTGTAACTCATGTTGAGGAATCGCAGATGATATTGTCATTTCACCATGAAATTTGAAGAACATTTTAATCCGGGCCATCAAAAATCCACATCAATGAGACATCAGTAATAGAAAGTCATAAATCAGTAAAACCAGCTATCTTCGGTTCAACTCTTTGGAGAAGAAAGGTAGGGACTCTTTGACTAATTCGTTGAAACATTAAAGAGGTGAAGAATAAAATCCCCGACAATGCAGCTCCTCCAGGGGACTCATGTATATTTCGGGCTGAGCTACAATACAGTCGCTGTCAAATTGGTCCGTGTGAATTCTAAATGATGGCGAAGTGTGAGAAGATCAACACCGTCGATGCGACGGCGGCATGAAAGAGTAAACAATCCCGAGCCGGAATCAAATTGAAGAGGATGCCCTCCTTTCAATCCATTTTCCATCAGTGTCTCGCTGAAAAAAATACATAATGCATGAGGACACATTTTAGCCACAGAAGTAATTTGATGTTAACCGTATTGTGGATGAACTCCGATACGGCGCCGGATCGATGCGAAATACGGAAACGCATACGGACGCTCCAAATAAGACGAACGCTCCGTGTTTTAAGAACGTCCGGGACGGTTTCACGGCTCTGAGATGAAGGAGGCTATTTCCTCCTTCCAAGGCAAGCTCATTGAGTAGCAATTAGGACCTCATTAATGCATTAGAGTCCATGGCGGAGGGTAGGGGTGGGGAAACAAAAGAGGAGCGAAACGCCGGCGCCATCGAGCAAAATGAGAAAAACCGTGCTTTTTGAGCGATGAAAGAGCTGAAGGATGTGAGACGGAGTGAGGAGGTGATAGATGGAGGGAGAAGAAGGGCCAGCTCGGCGAGCAGACTGCAGATGATGAAAAGCTGTGTTTGTCGAGCAAGAATGGGCCCGCTAATGAAAGGTAGACGGCGCCATGGACTCCTGTCGTTAGCCCTCATTAGCCGCCTCTCCGGGGGGTCGGCTGTGAATACATCGGAGACGTGGCGGGCGGCGGGGAGGGGCCGCGGCGCCGACGGAGAGGAAGGTATCGTGGACGCAAAGGTCGAGGAAGGAGAGTCCAAAGACGGCTCAATGTGCTTTGTTAGCGTCCCGCATGCACGCCAAGACGCTTTTATTCGATGATATATGTTTCCATTACGCGACGCCGGTCGTATGCATATTTGAAGAGCGCGGTGTGACTCATTATCTGCGGAAACACCATATTAGTTACATGATTACCAAGCTCATCTATAACTAATTACAAAGCCTGATCTCGCTGAACTCTGCCAGCATGATGTATTACTCACTTCCATCACCCCCCCCCCCCCCCAAGCCGGTTTTAAAAAGTTCAATTCCATTCTTTGAAAAGTGTGACCTCTTTTTTTACACTTTATCTTAACTGCCCGTAAAATGGCCGTAAAGCCAATAGCCTAAAGGGACATTTTACCCCCACAGTCAAAATCAGTATAACCCGCTACCCCGGTTAATTAAATGAACTGTGTAATATGCAAACCCTTCCTACCTGTTAGCGTCCCAGATCTAAAACAAAGCTTACGTACGAGATACACGGGATATGCTCTTAATGACAAACTGTAATCTTGTACTTCTCGCAAAGCGTCCGAGGCGATCCTTTGTTTGTTATAATATCCCTGTTTTCTTTATTCCCGTTTATTATTCTGTGCCGCACGCTTCCCGGCAGCCTCTCTCTCTTGGCAGCAGTAACTCGGAGAAACAGATGAGCAAAGTTCCTCAGACAGACATGCTGGAATGGAAAATCTTCCAGCAGGACAATGAGAAAAAAAATGTCCCGCGGATGTTTGTTGACAGTACAATAAGTCGTCTTCTAAAGCTCGAGTCCGTTTCCCGCCATGTATCAAATATGGTAACGAGCCATATTCAACTTTATTTTAAGAGACGGACCGACGATTCACGGCTCCGTTCGCTTCTGTGTAAAGTTGAAAAAGACCTTTTCGTTCCTCGGAAGTGCGAGAGCATCGGAATTCAAAGGAATGGGCATAAGTGCTCGGAAAATTAATAATTAGCGGTTTATATAGTCAATCAGCGGGTCGGCCTTAATCACCGCCAGCTGTTCTTCTCTTAAGACAAAAAATAAACAACAACTTTATCCAGAAGGGGGTTCTTTACCTGCGGTCACCTGCAAGAGGTGGTGCAGTTTTCCATCTGCGGCTGGGAAGTGACGGATGCGCCGAATGCTTCTCAACTGTCGGACGCATCGCCGATCGCAGGAACTCCTAATTACACATTATGAAGTCAGCATCTGGCTGTGACACACCGGCGTCCACGCCGAGCTCTTCAACATAAAGAAAACCTTCCCGGGCTGCGAAAACGCACGATGCAAAAACAAAAAAACTAAATGACAAAAAAAACAAAGCGAGCTCCAGACAGTCGGAAGCCTTCGGGGCGGTGCGGCGCTCGGAGGAAGCGACGAAAGCCGTGACCAGATTGCCGGGGTTAAACCTCGGAGCGAGTCCCTCCCTGAAAAATCCATCTGTTAGAGAAACTCTAGCATAATGCAGTGGTGAGAGGACTGATTTGAAAAGATGCCAGCTCCAGTCTATTTTTCCATTATTTATTTCGATACTTTTTTGTTTACAATTTGATTTAAGTGACGCATCTGCTGAGCAAATGACAAAAAAAATAAATAAAATAAGCATGCCGATGTCTGCGCTATTGCACTTTGACTAAGCGTGAAGAGGCCGCGAGCAAATTTAATTACATCTCTACCTCTAACCATGGATGCTAATGGCATCGGTTGCTCAAGTATATCCCAATGAGTAGACACTTTTTTTTATCTTCTATCCGCTGATACACAAACAGATAAAGAAGGGCTTGTGTTCTATCTAGCACTTCTCCCTTGACTCGTCCCGTCAATCTTCCTCTCCCTCAAAGCCTTTACAAGCTTAGTGGCTTTGCCGCGGTTAAGGCTGTGTGCTATTTTATTACATGAAAAGAAGAGATTCTCCTCTTCTGGCTTTCATTGGTCTCAAGTATAACAAGGAAGGAAGGGGAGGGAGGGAAGGCAGAGTCACAGACAGACAGTCGGTGACAGAGGAAGGTGAAGGTAAATGAGATGGAGATCTTGACAGGAGTCAGGATGAAGTCTATTTCTTCAGGGGAGGGTTAGAAATTGTCTCGGCATGTGGGCCGCGCTAACTCGGGGAATGCAATTAGCATGTGGTTTTGTGTGAGCGTGCGGGGTTACGGAAGAAAGACGGGAGGAGAAAACCGAGAGCGAGTCAAAAAAAAAAAAAGAAAGAAAAGAGAAAAACTCCCGCAGATGCATAAAGCCACCCGGGAGCATCGCCAGGAGGAGAGAGGATGAAAAAGAAGGTGATTGACATTCGCTTTAATCCAGAACTCACCGTATGTCATCCAATTTTTACACCTGAAATACGAAGATCTACAGAAAAGCAGACGGACGAGAGCGAGTGGACGGCCGGGCGACACAAAGGAGCCAAACCGCCGACGCAAGCGAGGCTGACAGAGAGCGACTTAATTCCTCCGCCCGGTTGTTACGCGGCAACAAATTGCGAGAGACATCGGCAAAGTCTAAACCAATGGGAGATGGATATAACGTGTCGGAGATTAGATGCAAGAAAACAGCGTGAAATAAGTGGAAATAGAAAAAAAAAGGCAGACACAAGGAAGGAAACTGGTCTTAGAGGAGCAAACCGGCGGTCGGAGTGCATCTAAAGACCGACGCTGTTCCACGTGCGCGGTAATTATTCCGCCGCTAATGACGCCGCCTCCATTGTGTTTCATTTAGATTATCAGAGAGCGAATAGGGGTCATCGTGCCGATGCCGAAGATAAGCTGCTTAGGAAAACAAAGAACTTTGCCTCCGTTTATAACTAATGAAGGATCTGACTCGAAATAATGTCGCCGGCGATGCTTTAGCGGCCTTATCGAGATGACGCTTAATGAGTATCGGTTTTCCAGATTATCGTTCTCCGTTGTGCGTCACCTGTGTGCGACATGGCGAAATAACACATGTTCCAAAGAAGCGGGCAGCCTCCGACCCCAGCAGAGTTTGGTCCCATCAATGTTTTACCTTAACTTTTACCTTTACGGTTCCACGCATCGCTTTGCCATCAATAATAGACGAGTGTGATCTCTCAGCACAGCTTTTTACATGTTATATATAAATATATGGATATATATATATATATATATCCATATATATATATATATATGAGAGAGAGAGAGTTCAACCAAAAGACACTTTCCTCTGAAGGGAGAAACCGTAAGAAGTGGTTCCATGTAAAGTGGCAGTGAAATTGGAAAACACCCGACGAAAAAGCTGTGTGGGATTTTTGTTTTCTTTGTTTTTTTTGTTTTTTTTTTTTTATTAGCCTTTTTTTAGAATGTCTTGGACTTTCTCATAAAAAGCTTCGAGTCTCTTCTAAAGTGTGTAGCAACAATCCTTGAAGGATTTTGACATTTCTTCCGGGGGAATGGGCCATAAACACTTCCTCTCATGCTATCGCTGTTACGGATCCTTCTTTCCCCCAATTAAATTAGATGAGCCGCCGAGCAGAGAAACCTTGCAATGCTGACACTTTCCAGTCGTCCGTGTTCCCAGAAATGTGTAAAAAACGCACATTGACATCTTTTGTCAATGTGTAGATACGCATCTGTTTCTAAATGATGCCCCGGCATATATCTGCCAACTCTCAGTGCAGAGCATCCGTGCATCGAGAAGACTCGTAATGTTTGAATTCCACCGCAGCTCCCAACTCGCCTCAGGCGCGGCAGCCATGGTGCATTTTGAGCTGTTTTATCTCTTCAGCAAACTAGCCGGATCTGCAACCAGTGCTCTGCAAGACACTGGAGTTTCTGGAAGAGACTAAAGATATGCAAAATGGTGCACGGAGGTTAAGCCGAACTCCCTCGGCATCAAGCAATATTGTTTTAAATTATTTAAATTGCCATCCCCGCCTCCCGGAGAAGGAGTCGGTAAGCAAAAACTAAAATCCTGGAAATAACATGGGAGCACCTTTCGCAAATCGATAGGACTAACAAGTGCGAAGGCACGCCGCCGTCTCGCCTCCGTGCTCGATGTAAAACAACTTGCAGATCTGTGTTAAACAGATTTCCAAACATGCACCCGCCTCTTACCCGGTCTGCGGTCAACCCGTTAACCCGTTAACCCGTTAACAGCGTCTTATGAAATAGCTCGGGGTTGTTTTCCCCGGCCGTCAGTCGGCCGATCAGACATGTCGGTTCACCCTCCCGCCAAGACGGGACTGTGAAAACCCTTTCCACCGAGTCGCTGTAACAAAAAGAAATGGTTCCGGTTTAGCAGCGTGTGGAACCGATTCTCCTCAGGAGGTCCGTATCCGCAAAGATACCAATCATGAGTCAGCGCTAATACTTGCACAGCGCCGGAAACATGGCGAGGCAGCAACACCGCTTGCATCCGTTCCATTCAGCTGAGTTCTCCCGCCGTTTTATCCATTTGTTTACTTACTTGCTTCTCCTGCCTCGTTCCGCCTTGAATATCTGGCACAACTGGACGGGGTATTTGGGTTTTTACATGCATAATATTCTTTTTTTACACAGTTACTTGTCCGAGGATGAGCAGTGGAATTGAATTCGGACACGGGACCTTTCTGTATAGTTTCCACCGGGTTGTCTGCACACAGCTGAAAACGTTGCCTTCAAGGAAATCTTCATCTGCAATTTTGTGCCAGTATTGGTCGCGTGACTTGATGAAATAACAGAGGTTATTTGCTTGCTTTGTATCTTTGTTCAACAGACTGACCATTGAGCGCAGTCCAAAGTCCGGCCCGCGGGCCGAATGAGGCCGCTGTTCACGTCTACACCGGCCCGCAGTCATAAATCAATAATAAAATCTCATTCAGTCCTGCAGCCCGATTTTCTATTTTTGATCGGTCTAAAATTGAAAGCATCGCAAGCTCTGCATTGAGTAATACAAGGATTCATATGGCCCTCAATGTTTTGTATAAATAATATCACGGTTAGTCTTATTCAATGCAGCCTCAGGGCAGTTCCCATTCACAGGTTTCAAGCGTTGAGCATTTAATAGTGAATAATATGTCATGTTTCAGATGAACCTAGATAGGTTTAATCTTTCTGAAAGTTTTTTTTTTTTTTGTATTTTTTTTTTTTTTTTCCCAGACAGTTTTATATGGTATTCAAATATGAAGGACAGATTGATTTGGGTGAAAACGTTAGATTTGTGTTCGGTGTCAATACATGAAAAGTCTCATTCGCAATTAAAAAAGTTCATTTGCATTTAATGTTAACGATACAAATAATGACCTCACACATTTTCACCTCACCAAATATGGCTCTCTTTGCAAAAAGTTCGGACACCCCCGATTTAGCGTAAAGAAACCCTAGCCTTTGTTTCCCCTGAAAATCACGCAAAATGGAAGCCGTTACAACAGCAACCGAGGCTTACATGTTACGTGACATTAAAATCTAAACAACACTAAAATATTTGTCAGCTGCAGATCCAAACATTTCTGTCGCTCCACTTCTGGTCCCGGAGATCAACGGTGATTTTCAGGACGAGTTGGGTTTTTTTGTTTCGGGTCGGCACGGCTGCTTTTAGCTTGACGGACCATCAGAATCACCACAAACTGAAAGTTTGCTGTAAACATTCAAATCATTCTCAGTCAGTCATATGTTTGCGTGACATTAAAACCGTAAAACCATTTGATGCATCATTTCCACGGCATCTCTTTCGAGGTAACTTTAATATCGACGACTCCGTTAACATCTGACGGCGCCACCAGAAGCAGCAGCGTGCAAAGCAATTTACATATAATGTATGATTTAAGTTAAGAACGGAAAAATCTCCACCAACATCTGCCGGGTCAGAAGACTCGGCTGATTATGATTGCGTGTTAAAATGCCCCTGAGTCGCATCCGTTTGAAAGCTGTCCCGGATTCAGGCTGAATGATTGCGATAGAAAATGTTGAATCGTGAAAACGGCACAAAGAGAGCGGTGGAAACAGATAAAGGGGCGCAGAAAGTTGAGCGTAGGATCGCAGGAGCGCAGGAGCGAGTCACCGCACAGCCGCCCAGGAGACGCCGCTGTGCTGAAAGTAAGCGTGTAGCCCATCACACATGTAAATCTGCTCTCCACCCGGTGCATCGGCTGCTCAAGCCAGGCCAGCGCAACCCCTGGACGCTGATTTTTTTGAATCAAACTAAGAAACGGTCTCGGTCGCCCGGTCTCGGCCCGTCGTGTCACCAGTGCCGATGGTTGACAGATTAAAGAACCCTCCAGACAGCCATTTTTCCACACACTGACTATTCCGGGGGACAAACTAATCCCTATAAATCTTATCAAGGATATGTGAGAAACCCAACCATATGTGGAGGAGATTAGTGCAGAGTTTTGGCCTTTTCTCGATTTCCTCACTTCAGATAACAGGGTGATGAACACGCGCTCGGATGTGCACGTACACATACACACCCCGTCTATCTCCACATTTTTCATTGTTTTCTTTGAAACTCCGAGGGCCGATAAGATCTCGACCAATCCCGAGCATTGAACCTTTTGATTGTGAGACACTTTCGCCGCAAGACGAACTCCCACAAAGGTTGCCGTCGGCTCCTCGCCGTCCCGCAACGCCGTCTTCGTCCGCTCCGTCCTCCCGGTTTCCACGGCGTTCGAACGACAGCGTCGGCTTCTGTGGGCAGGAAACGTATTCGGTGACTGTATGCGAACAGGCCATTTGGCAGAGGAGGTATATATGCACGCAAATATGCTGCAAAATAAAAGAAAACAAACAGCGAAGAGGCACGCCGCTGGAAAGAGAGGTCATTCCACTTCAGGTTATTCATTTACATTTCTATTTATTTTCATTTCGAAGTCCCCGGCAAGGTGATTTGAGGATATACTCGGCTGAGGAAGAGAGCGCAGCCAGACGTTTTTTTAATTTGATGAGTGGCTGTTTGATCCTACATGTGCGTTTTCCAGCAGAAATGACAAAAAAGTCATTAACTTATGAATCAAATGAATAAAAAAAAGAAAATAAAAGGAACCATGTCCAGCTCATCTGGACATCACGTGTACTTCACTATTCTTTTAATGCACACATTCTACGTCCTCTACTCTGTTTGTTCAAGGTGCTCAGATTTATAGCCGAAATTAATCTTTCATTATCTACGTAATCTATTATTAAGGGATTGGGCCAATTTATGTGTTCTTTGTGTCCCAAGGTAGAATTATTTTCTGTTCATGAAGATATCGAGTTTACTGAAAAAAAATGGATGAAGGATTCACAACGTCTATCTCATTCGCATTGTTACATCGAAACATCACATATCACATAATATTTACAATCGTTGGTCATTTGCTACTTTTTATATTTGGTTTCTGAAGGACTCAATCAAAAATCAAGGGTAACCTTTACCGTGGTTGTTCTTCTATCGGCTGCTACCAGACGAGTGGCTCTGACAGCATCTTCAGCCTCAGGAAGGAGAACCGGGGAGTAAATGGACAGTTTGGAACTCAGACTAAACCGAAAAAAAAAGAAAAAAATGAGTACATTACGGGTGCTCTGATTTGATTTCTATGGCAGATATAATGACGGTTAGTTTTCTATTCATCTTCCAGGGTCTGTGAGAGCACAGACGGAAAATCAGGTTTTAGGATCTGGCCGGTGGGCAACGAGAAGGGCTATTAAAGGATCATTACCATCTCCTGCCATTACAGAGCTGTTGCTCCAGAGGAATTACCTTCATAATGAGATCAACCTGAAACTGGCTGCTCCAGGCAAGTCTGACGCATGTAACCTGCGACACACACACACACACACACACACACACACACGCACACACACACACACACACGCTGACATATTCAGAGACACAACGGTTCGCATCCCTACTGGGGAAAGGGTTAATTGAAGCACATTTATTTTTGTACCCGTGCAATTATTCAGGCATGCGTGCAACAAACACAACAACATGTGCGTGAAAAAATCCTGAGCCAATTAATACCAGTCGCACAAATATTCCAAGTGTTTTTTACTCCTGGCATTATCTGGAGGCCCTGTGTGTGTGTGTGTGTGTGTGTGTCGTATTCCTTCTCCGTTATGCTACTGTCTCTTGGGATCGGTGTTCCCATCACGGCTGCCTTCACCTGCTGTTTACCAATCAATATGATCAGTGATCGGTTAGTGATTGGTTAGCCTCTCACCGCCTCCGGCCAATGCTGGTGGCAGTCGGTCCTTTTTACCGCCATCGTCACTTTTCCCGCCTGCATCTGAAATGTGGTTTTTCTGCACTTTCTCAGAGAACTCCATGTGCATCCTGCACCTGAGGTCCATCCTGCACCCGAGGTCCAACCTCTGGTTCTTGTACTTCCTTCTCGTATTTTGGTGCCGATCAATCTCAGCCCCTGCGATGCTCAGAAGAGCCTGCAAATCCTGCAAAGGCAGATTTTTGGCTGTTTTTATTGATGTATTTTGAGGTGCGTCCCGGGATTCTAAGGGCGACCCTTGAGGTAACCTCTGGATGTGAGCGCCGTCCAGTGGCATGTGGTCCAGCTGTGCTGCCAGGTGTGCACGCGGTGCATTTATCGAGCGTCGCCGGTAGAACGAGAGGCCGCCGCCGTCCGGCTCGTCTCTTTCGAGAGACGTCGCGGTTTGCGGTCTGACTCACCGGCCATCGTAGCACTGGAGTTCTGGAGTTGCTCCTCGTCCCATTTACTCCTCCAATGATGTCCAATCTCTGCCCCGGAAGTTTCGGGTGAGAACCTGGTCTCTTTATTCATCCAGGTTCTGGTCTGCTTATCTCAGAGCTGCAATGCTTTGCTTGGTATACAGAGCTTATTGTAAATATAAATCAAATATAAATCAAATCTTTGTACTTTTTTAAAGAATTTAAAACACTTGATAGCTTTAACTTTGACACTTTATATTTTATTGTATTTTTTATTCTCCCTCCTTCCTACTATTATCTATTATTGTTATGTTTTGCTTGAAACTCTGGCACGACAATTTCCTTCGAGATAAATAAAGTTGTTCTTATCTTATCTTATCTTAAAATAATGATAATTTATCCTTGATTAAAAAAGAAAAAAAAATCGACAACATGTACGATTGTACGTGTTCTAAAAGTGTTGAAATTCAAAATAGCGTGCAGTTACGAGAGGCCGCTATGCTACGCGCACTGTGCAAACATCACACAATTACACAAGACACATAAATCCAACACGATGTCAGCCATTTGTCGTTTCTAAGCGTAGCCTTAAAATCGTGTGTGTCGGCGCTCGCAAAAATCTCAACACTGAACAGGATCAGAACGCAAAGAAGAGGAAAAGAATAATACAATAATAGAGGACGAGAGCAGAGCCTCTGCTTCTCAGTAAGTTTCTTTGCTTTCTGATTTTTTTTCTGCTCTGCTTTTTTTGTTATATCTCTACCAAATAATATTTTCAGAAGGAAAACATGTTCATCGGTGACCGGCGTGTTTACAGGATACGTATATGATATTTGTATCCCTGCTCTAGAAAAAATAAATATAAATGAATAGAATATTCTTTTAATCGTCCCACGGGGGGGGGGAAATTTCAACCATTCACAGCAGAAATTGGACAGTGCAAGAAAAATGATCAAAAATAGAAAAACTAAGAATAAATAATAAGATAATAAATAATAAACAGTGTTAACAATATATGTATGTATATACATACACAGACAGGGCTTGCATTAACAAGTTGCACCGAAGAAAAATGACAACATATAAAAAGTATCAGTGGTATAAACATGCATAGTAATGACTTTTGACTGATTACAGATAGAATGAGGTCTGAATATGCAGCATTGGTTAGATTAGTTTTTGTAAACCATTTTATTGCTCGTACAGAAAAAAGTTACAGTTTTAACTTTGAGAAAATGGCCTTCCTATTTAAATGCGTGCTGAACCAATTAGGGAGATGTGCTTTGCCATACCTTGTTTATTTGTCCAAAAGAAAAACAGGCCTTTGTTTCGATCTACATTCAGACCAAGCAAACACTCAAGGATATACTTTAAGACACAACGCTCGTTTATTGATTTTTCAGTTAAAGTTAGGCTTTTGACCAACGAACCTGCCTTCTACGCTTTATCGTGCCAGGTTACCGAAAGAATCGCAGATTTTTGCACGGTCGCAAGTGAGTTGCTTCTATTCCTTTTATTAAATGGCTGATGAATAAGCGTGTAATTCCAAGCTATTTCTGCTCGGGATGATGCTGCATCTATTCTACTCGGCTTTTAACGATGAATAAAAGTATGAGATGAAATTTATTGAGGTGAAAAAGGGACAATTATGAAATTGTATTCTTGGCCCCGAGTACTGCTGAAAACCCTGGGGAAATTTATACTCTGGACAAAATCTGACAACTATAACATTGAAATCTAAGTTCCCAAAATCGCCAAAGTAACTAAACCATTATTTTATCATCCAAGAAACCCAGCCATTTAAAAATGAAGATGATGTAAAAAAAAATTTAATTCATGCCTTTTTTTTTCTCAAGCTCCAGCCACCGCCGTAACTCCCATTTATATTTCTGTGGAAAATGGAAGCAAAGGGATTTAGGCTCATTCACCAATAATAAGGTATTAAAAACCACCAGGGTAAAAGAGCACATTATTCCAACTCTAGATTCTCAGCGCAGCCGTTTCAGAACCCTCGGAATATTTAAAGTCCCCTCCTACCTTTTATGTGACGTTATTTGTGGGAATGACCGGCATCTCTTGGTGACTTCGCCATGAACGTGACGCCTTCAAAAACATCAGTCGTCTCCTGCTCGCCCGGCGTTTTCCAGAAAGATCCGAAACATGCTGCCCATGCTGATGAAATCTGGAAGTATTTTTTTCAATAGTCTGAGAATTTGCCTAAAGTAATCAGCCCAGTAACACCAACCATAAACTCCCTGCGTATCTCATATTATTCTTTATTGATATTGACTGGTGTTTATTCCTGATCTAATTTAGTTACTATCAAACTATCAAAATAAATACCGAGTTGATTTTATTACCCGTATGTTGCCTCCTATCTAATCCTAATTTATCTGGTGCCCATGCTGTTTCTCTTTGGCGTAACGCTTTGTGCAGCATTTGTTGTAACAGACTGGCCGTACAGTTAATCGCAACATGATTGATATCATTATTAAAATAATCACTGGAGACTCCCCTGTCCACCGCTTGCGGCATATGACTGCAACTGCTAGAAATTAAATACAATGGATGGTTTAAGTTGAATCCATAGAAATCACGGAGGGGCGTGCAGTTCAGGTTCTTGCGGCTTCGATTTAACAGCACATAAAATGCACTGAGACCCTTCCGGAGACCTCGGCGCCGGGAAGCCACAGCAAAACGGCCTCCGCTAATGTTGTGAGCAATTCTGATTTATTCAAACGCCGGTGCTAAAACTAGAGGGACGACACGCACACACAATTCTAGAGGAAATAAAGGCCGCGCGTTTTGCAAAGTTAACGACAAAATTAAATTGTTAATGTGAAAGTCTAAGCCTCCGCGGACCCTAAAAGTGATTGTTATTGTAAGAAACAAGCAGTGTATTGCTTTTAACCGATTAAAAGGATGGCGGAGTCACCTCAGATATTTTCACAAACAATCGTCGCCCGGTCAGCTGGAGGCACATAAAAAATGGAGAGAGCGCGGCTAAATTGCATTGTGCGATTTTTGCCATAAGTATTCTGAATAAATAGCATTGAAACGGACAGCGAAGATCTCCCTACTTCTTTTTCTTGGAGCGGAAGATACACTGTGGACGGAGGAAGCGTTCGCTGAAAATGCAGTGGCATCATAAACGCAGTTCTTCCCACTCCGGCTGGCTTAGATACCTGTTTACCTGTTGCCGAGCCACATTAACCCTTCCGGAAAGAAGTCATTCCAAACACTTCCCACCGCTCCGTCGAAACAGCAGCAAGAAAAAAAAAAAAAACAATCCTCCTATTTGCCATCCAATTCTTGTCATTTGTGCTGCATATTCTAGAAGATACCTGGCTTTCATATTGTAAGCGTTCTTTCTCAGGCTCCGTACTTGAATTTCAAACCGGCTGTAAATGAAGCCTCCAGAGGAGCACAAGCACCGTCGGGATGCTGTTTCACATCTGATTCAAACCTAATTTCCACGGTCTACGTATGTGTCGGTGCGAAGCCTCTAATGAAAGAGCGTTGTGAGCGGTGCTGACCAGAGAGGTGAGGTGAAGGACAGCGCCTTGGGAAGCCTCCACTCCCTGGTACTGATGGGCTGCATGGAGGGAGTGACGTTCCCAAGAAAACTCAAATGATCGCTTCAGCTGTGGCTTGTTCCGAATTAAACTTGATATTTTTTTCTGAGTGATTCAGCTTTAAAAAAAACAAAAAAAAAGCAAAACAAAAAGAAAGATGCTTGTTTTTAATGAACACAATAGACTTCACCACTAATTAGGATCAATGGTATATTTGTCCAAAGTTGATAAAAATGCTTTGCCTTCTTTTTATTAAATCTACTGTATAATTTGAGCCGGTGCCCAAAAGTGAAAAGGAAGCGAGGCAACGCCTAATTAGGAATCTCCAGCCTGACCTGAATTTTGCTTCTTTTACATAAGCAATACTAATTTTCTCAGCCACTCTCGCTGCCGCTTCCTGAGATTTACATACACTGACGGAGGAGATTGCAGTGCCGGGGAGGAGGAGGAGGAGGAGGAGGAGGAAGAGGAAGAGGAGGAGGAGGAGGAGGAAGAGGAGGAAGAGGAAGAGGAGGAGGAGGTGGAGGAGGAAGAGGAGGAAGAGGAAGAGGAGGAGGAGGAAGAGGAGGAGGAAGAGGAGGAAGAGGAAGAGGAGGAGGAGGTGGAGGAGGAAGAGGAGGAAGAGGAAGAGGAGGAGGAGGAAGAGGAGGAGGAGGAGGAAGAGAAAGAGGAGGAGGAGGAAGAGGAGGAAGAAGAGAAGGAGGAAGAGGAAGAGGCAGAGAGGAGGAGGAAGAAGAGGAGTTAGAGGAGGAAGAGGAAGAGGAGGAGGAGGAGGAGGAGGAAGAAGAGAAGGAGGAAGAGGAAGAGGCAGAGAGGAGGAGGAAGAAGAGGAGTTAGAGGAAGAAGAGGAGTTAGAGGAGGAAGAGGAAGAGGAAGAGGAAGAGGAAGAGGGCTTCTCTCCCCCCACAGACACAGAGATCACCAGTTTGTCAGTGTGAAACCAGCCATTCTGTCTGAGAGGCATTAAGAATGATAATCCCGAGAGGCCGGGGAGGTGTGTGTAAACGGGTAAAATGGCGTGTATTTGTGTGTGTGTGTGTGTGTGTGTGTGTGTATGCCATCACACACATGCGTGCATGCTGGATAGCAGAGCGGGTTTATGCATGTGGGAATAGTCTTATGCTCTGCAGGGAAAAGTAAATCCTCGTGTGAGACATGGGGGTCAAAGTCTGTCTCCACTGTGTGTGTGTGTGTGTGTGTGTGTGTGTGTGTGTGTGTGTGTGTGTGTGGTCGGGAGCAGACTGAGAACATTGCCATGATGATCTGTAGGAGGAGAATGTCCACAAATGTGAGCGCCGATGGTGTCAGAGAGGTCACTCCACGACGGGGCGTCTGGGGTAAGAGAGGGAAAATCTCCGAGCACATCAGTCTAATCCACCAGCACTTTCCTCAACTTTTCAAGAAATAATATTTAAAGTTTCTAAGCCCCCTTGCTCCTCAACGCACTAGTGGTACGGCGAGGGAAATTGGATTTCTGTAGTGCTTATGAATTCAAGTGAACATGACCGGCTTAAACATCTCCAAACAGCCCTGGAGAGGACGACCGCTGGATGTGTCGCTGCAAAAATGGACCCTCCTTGTTTGGAGTAGGAAGGCTTGTTGCGCCGCTCGCCGCTCTCCACTCCCGCCTTTATCTCTCCACGCCTCGCCACTCCGGAGCAGGTGCGGCGTATTCTTCAAACACCGGGATGTGCCGAGCAGCACCGAGGTGTGTTGTTTGTTCTCTCTATCGTTCCCTCTCTCTCTCTCTCTCTCTCTCTCTGCCCTCCGGCAGTGCAGATAGTGGATCCTATGATAGCGGGCTCAGCAGAAGGTTGCATAGCGCTGATCCACACCAGCAGCACCGTCCTGTCCTCGCTCTCGCTCTTTGCTCTTCCCCTTCCTCATCCCTCTGCTCCTCATCGTTTCGCAGATGTTACTTGTGTGCAAATGTTCACCCCCTTTGCCCTCTAAACGTTTGCCGCCTCCATATTTAGTGTTTAGCAGCCAATCACGCCGGCTCAGTATCAGAATGCACCGATTCGATTCAAAAACACGCCTTCTTACGAATATCGGAACCGGACGTGTCTTTAGTTTCACGTCAAAATTAGCTCGAATGGGGAATTCCGTGCGACGCCAGGGTCAGGGGTTTGGACGGCAGAGACGGCGCTCGACGGTTGCGTCGCCGAGCGAAAGAAGGAACAGCGCCATCTGGTGAGACGGACGCAAACGCAGCTTCTCGGCATGCGATTCGGGTCGACCGGGGAAAGAAAATGAAATCTCTCCTTCCTCCTCATGCCATAACCTCCACCATAACACACTCCCAGCAGCCAGTGTGCTGCTTCACTTGGCCACTTGGCTCATTGTTTATTCCTGTCTTGGTAAATAAGGAGATACTTTTTTTTCTTTTTTTTTTTTTGAACTGATTATACTTTTACACTTTAGAGTTTATTTATTTATGTCTTTATTTTACTTGTATTTTTAGCTAGCTTGTCGCTGTCTTGTCTTATTATGTCTTGCTGCTGCAATTTCCCAAGTAAGGGATCATAAGAATAAGAATAAGAACAACTTTATTAATCCCGAAGGAAATTGCTGTGCCAGAGTTACAGAAAATATAACAGTAATAAATAATAAAAGAAAGGCAGAATTAGAAATAAAAATAAACTATGAACTATAAAGCGTCTCAGTGAAATCATTAAAGTACAACTCATCTACAAAAAATAAGAACTGAAAGTGCATTTCCATATTGACCCGCCGCTTGAAATACAGACGCTCGCGTTTAGATCCCGTTTAGATAGAAGGAGGGTAAATATTCACTCTCCGAGAACGTGGCCGCGGCCGGCGTTCAAATACCGCTGAGCATCAGCTGCCCGGAGCAAAGCGACGAGCAGGGCTGGATACAAACATAACGCCGACGCCGCTTGTGTCTAGTCACCCGACGGCCCCGCTGACCCGGAATCCTCACACTTGTACCTTGTTACCCCGGCAGATTCTCCTCCGGGCCGCTTTGTCCATCTAATTCTCTGCGGATCGTGCCGTCTCGTCCCCCGACCCTGGACTCGGGCCGCTCGCCGCGGTCCAGATGTTCTCTTTATTTAGACGAGCGGGCCGGCGGCGGGACGGAGGAACGGGAAATGAACGGGAACGAGGCTCGTGGATTCGTCCTCAAGAAATATCATCGATTGACGGGATTCGTCCGCGTTCATAAAAGTCCAAGATTACAGATATTTGCAATTTTAAACAGGTCATACTCGACGTGCAAAGCAAGAAGTAACCTGAAGAAGACAATCACGTAAGCAATTAAAATAGAGGGATGATAAAGTCTGATATAACATAGGAGGCACTTTAGGATTGATGTTAAATATAATGTATTTAATGGAGAATGAAATGAAGGGGTTAGGCTATCCCTCCTTTTACATGTGATAAGATTCCTGGATGTGACAAGCGGTAGATAGCACAATTAAAATCATCCCTGAAAGATGTAGACATCTCCAGAAAGATGGTTATCGGCGCGATAAGACTTGATGCGCGGCGTCTCTGCGCCCGTCACGACTCTGGCACTCGTCAAACACCGCCGGAGCCTTGAGATGCGTATCTCGGGAAAATTTAAATGAAAAATCATGACTTTAGCTCGCTTTTTTGTTTGAGACTCCCAGACACCGGTGGAGCACAAGTTAAACAGTTAAATTGTTCGGAGTCGTGCACAAATATAGCATTAATGTTTGAAGGGAGCTTCATTTCTAATAAGAGGAGTTAAAGAAACAGTCGACACGAGGATCACTCCCACTTTCAACAAACACCCGAGGCTTTTTCCGTTGTTTTCCTCTCGTTTTCTCAAAATGCAGAATAGAGGCAACCACACTAATAAGCGTTATTTTGAAAAACCCATCGCGACGCGTAGCATGGGCTCCGCGGCCGTATTAGCGCGGCGGTGGATCGGCGGAAGCGAATGCCTGATACAACCTCTGCTCGCCACCAATGTCAGAGTCAAGCTGGCAGCGGTGATATGAGCGATGCCCACTATCACCCAGAAACAGGCAGCGGAACAACTGGCTTGTCACAGAAGAGCCACTTGATAACTTCTCAAAGAAGATCAATTATGGTCAGTGTTTGGATCACAGCGTCGACACGAGCGCGGCAGTGAGCGGCCGGGTGGGCCGAGCCCCGGCTGCCGGGTCCTGGTGAACGATCCCCGAGCGACCTTGTTTTTCAACGCCGCCCCCCCGAAGAACATCGCCGACGAACTCCAGGCCGCAAATGTGAAGCATCTGAGGCGCCTGATTAAAGACACAAATGCAAATCCACTTTGTCTTGAAATAGGACGAAAAATAATATATTTACCGGTGTAAACATGAAATTAATTTCCGGACCAAAAGTCGTTCCTTTTTTTCCCACGCTCTGAACACCGCGGCTTAAATAATGATGTATATTTTTGGGGCCGACAAGCTTCACGCAGCCTCGTCACATCGGACCAATGAAACGACCGTGAAATTCCGAGGCCGTTCAATTACCAAAGGAGACGACCTGAATGTTTTTGGAGGAAGACAAAGATAGCCATCAGCTGGAGTTGGAAAAAGCAGGATAGAAAACAGACAGACTTCCCACGCGTTATTTACTATAAATCTTTTCCGTCCGCCGTGTAACAGGCACTGTTGGTAAAAAAGCATTTCCAGTATGAATTTAATTAAGATTTTAAATAAATGTTTCTGTGTAAATATCTCACGTCACAACATGGACACCTGCAGCTTAGAAGAAAAAAAAAAAAAGACCTCCGACTGCAGACCTGCTGTCCTGACCTCTGTGGTGATGAAGCCATCAGAGCACCTTGTGTTGTCCCACCTCCAATCCATTATAGACATCCTGGACCCCTGCAGTTCACCTCCAGAGCCCACGGGTCTGGAGACCATGAAGTAAACCCTGCCCTCCGTCAGGAACCTACGCTCATTTGTAGATTTCAGCTCTGCCTTGAACACAAGTTCCAGCCTCCACCTGCAGGTGGATCCCAGACTTCCTGCTTCCTGCAAATGAAGCCGCCTCCCGACCCCAAACGTCTCTGACTCCTGGACCGTCAGCACCGGATCCCCCCGAGGATCAGTACTTTCCCGTCACCTCGTCGGTGGACGACACCACCCTCGTCGGACTCATCTCTGGTGGGATGAGGCGACAGCGACGGTGCACTTGTACGTCTCCATTTTCCAGTCCATCCTCACCTCCTCCGTCACCATCTGGTACGCCGCCGCCGCCGCCGCCAGAGACGAGGTCAGACCGCAGCGTATCATCTCTGCAGAGAGGCTGATGGGTCTCAGTCCACCTTCTCTACAGAGCCTGTGCACCTCCAGGACCTGCAGCTCCGCAGGCCAGATCCGGCAGGTCCTTCTCACCCAGGACAGGAACTTTTCCCACCAGGCTGAGGTCCATCGGGACAAAAAACACCCGCAACAAAAACAGTTTCTTCCCATCGGCAACCTGCTTCATCCATAACGTCCCGGTTCCCCGCTGCCGCTGCTCCAACCCTCTGATGCTCCACCTCCACCTGCTTTGCACCACCAACCACCACTGCGCTCATCTCACTTTTATTTTCACTTATTTAATGCCTGTTACATGTTTAGCACCGTCAACCAAAGCAAATTCCTTGCAGTCGCGTGATTACTTGGCGAATAAAGCAATTATCGACAAGTGTGGCCTATATATGTGCACGTATGTTTAGTTTTATATTCAGCTTATATTCAGTTGTGCTCAGTAGTCTGGAAATTGACTCCCGTGATCATTTAAGGGGTTTATTTCTATGATCGCTGCATTCTAAAGAGCAAAAGCTGTCGCTTCACCCATCAGAGGACGCCGTGTAGAGTCGATGTCATTCGGAACGGTGTGTACTCTTTGTGAGAGGAGGATCATTATGCTAATGTGCGTGTTCATTCATCCACTCCATCATCTATTCATTATCCATATCACTTATCCTGCACTCAGGGTCGCAGCCGCGCTGCAGCCCATCTGAGCCGTCGCCGGCCGAGGCGAGCGTCGCCCTCCGTCGCAGGGCCGTGCACGGAGACGAACAACCGCTCGCCGCCGCTCCCTCGTGAAGACATACGATCAGTCACACATCCGGGCAACTTCGGGTGTCCGACGTGCATGCGGCATGTTTTGGGTCTGCGATACGACCTGAAGGAAGTCCGCACAGGCACGGGGAGAACGTGCAAACTCCACGTAGCAATGCGACCTTCTTGGTGTGAGGCGCTAACCGCTAACCGCTAACTGAGAGGCAGCTCTCACGTGCACGCATGGCAAACAATTGTTTAACTTCAAAATCAAACTTCTTGTCAGGTTAGCTTCCCAGTGAGTCTCCAATCTGTTATTTCATCTCAGTCAAAGAAGTTCAGTTTGATTTTATCACTGTTTTCTTGCCCACGCTTCTCTTACAAAGCAGGGAATTTGAGCCATAACCTCTTTAATTCCTAAACAACATCCTACACCTTCTCCGTCTCTAAATTTTCCCCGTGTTTTTCCAGCTCAGACAGAACCGGCACCAGTGTGACGATATGACAAGCGGGGGACGTGATTAGTAGATCCCAATCAGATGTAATTCAGCCTCATCCGTGCCCTCGATACACAGCCGACGTGTTTGATGAACTCAGACGCCGAGCGACACCGGCTTGTTCTCGGACCACGTTTGATCCGGCTCGCGGACGTCGATGTTTCTTAATTACCGCGACGACGGAAAAGGCAAGAGAGCGAGCTAATGAGGAAAACACTTGATGGCCAGGTTAATTCGGGGCTCATCGAATTACCGCGACGTCGTCAATTACGGCGCCCCGGTAATGAAGCAACGGAAAACTTTAAGAAAGGGAAGTTCCCGCGGCGGCATCGGCAGCGGCAAATATACCCGCACCCCTATAATTAAATAAAGACCGTTCCACAAATTAGAAAGCCCTTTGTATCCTGAAGAGAAAAGCTACGACGGGGTGCGTCGCCCGGGAGAAGAAAGGAAGAAGAAGCAGATAAACCGAGGAAAGGGGCGGAGAAGGAGAGGACGACGGCGGGGCGAGTTTTATCGGAGCGGATTCGAAACAAGAGGAACTTGCGGGCGGGGAGCGAGATATCGATAATAAGCTAAAGGATGCAGAAGGAGTGAGAGCGGGGAGGAGGCGCCCCATTTCTCTCCGACACCCCAGACCCATCCATCTTGGATGACAATGGAGCCCCTGATTTGCATAGCAAAAATGCTTTTCCATACGCGCCTTCCAAGTCGTTGCGAGAGATTAGAAAATATTGACAATTATCGACGAAACCGAAAGCGCCGGGCAATATTCCATCTGGAATATTGCATCTAACATTTTATTCTTTTATTTGCTCCTTCCTTCCTCCCTATGAGAGCACGTTATTGACTCGAATATCTGATTGCGGCTGCCGGGGCTTATGAGCTGAGCGCGTAGGTGTGCCGCATTCTTCTTGTTAGAGAGGTTGCTGTGGATTCGAACGGGAGGTTATGCTTTTATCGCTTGTTTATGCACATTTTGCAACGACACTGTATTTAATCAGAATAATCACCGCGGTGGCGCCGCGCTCCACACCGAGGCTCGCGCGGATTGAAGCCGAGTCTCCGTAAGCCTCACAAGATCGGTTATTCCGCTTACGGCCGAGTCTTTTGATGACGCCGATAAATACGTGACATAAAAGAGAGGACGGGGATAGAACGGAGCCTGGCAGAATTAAAGGGCTGTGGAACAACCGGCGCCATATTAGCCGGCACTTTTAGTCGAGGATTTGAGCGTCGACGCAAAGCACCGGCCGGACGGACGCCGTTAGTTGAAAGTGACACGGCGTGCGGTTGTCGAAGTCACGGAGAGCCGGCCGAGGTGCGCCTTCAGCCCGTGGAACACATCAGAACACGCTTTCTTTCTTTATCGGGAAAAAAAGCGAACCTGATGGAATACAAAGTTTCGAAGAGGTCGGCCGCGCAGACGGAGATGCTCCTCCGGACAGAGACGATCGTAAAGTCGCTCCCCGCGAGGGCAAAGATCTTGTCTGGAGTGCATCGACTCCCTTCCAGGTTCGCCACGGTGAATCTTCTTCCTCTCGCGCCGGCTGACTTCATATCCTCTTTAACTCCATCCGTAAACCTCCTCCTCGCTCTTCATCTCAATCTCCTGCCTTGCTGGCAGCAGCCTTCCTTCCGGCTCTTTCCGCATCCAACCCAAAATCTCCAAAACATCTAGCAGGTGCTGTCCCTCAGTCTTTGTCCCGTCCGTCCCCATCTCTCTCTCAAACAGGAACCTCAGCATCTTCATCTGCTTCAGCTCCGCTTCCTGCTTTTCCTCATCACCGCGTCTGCAAAGCAGACCCCGGTCTCACCTCCACCTCGCACGTGAGATTATTTCTATATAAGGTGGTGTAAACTCAAGTATAACTTGATCCTGCTTTGCAACATCATATCGTGCTTTGGAACTAAAACGCGTCCGTCTTGCGTATTTGCTGCCATTTATCGAGTCTCTGTCACCCGACGTTCGAATTCATAAACAAAACGAGAAGGTGGAAACTCTTTTAATGTCTAGTGGCCCTATAATGGAATTGATGAACGCCCTCCGCAGTCCCAGTCGTGCCCTCGACCTCCATCACCTCGCCACGTTCTCCCTTTTTGTCTTTGCACCCTTGTCTTGACTCGATGCCCTTTTTTTTTCTTTTTTTCGGTGGCCCGTTTGACAAGCTGCCAGTTCCAATGCCCTCGGTGCAATGTCCCTTGTCAACTTCCATAAAGTCCAATATTTATCAGAGCTTCGTCTTGAAGAAAAAAAAAGAAAAAAGAACGTCTATTATCAAACTGATTAAAAATGATCTGCAGTTCTGGGGACGAGGAAGGGTACGATGGGCTTAGACAAGGAGCCAATGCCAATAAGGTGTTTGGTCTGCATAGCGCGTAACCCTCTTCTGACAACCCGTATTTTTATTTGCAGTCTGTTTTCCTGGATATTACACTGCGCTTTGCCTCTATCCCTTCCTCCACGTCCATGGGAGGCGTTTATTGAACGACACGTCTCCTTGACCTTGACACCGGATGTAAACGCTATGCACGGATGAAGACTCATCTTTGCAAGATAGGATATGACATTAGATGAAAACACACAAATGTAAGTAGTGTATAGAAAGTGAAGGGCGTCTATTACGGGCATCCATTCACCCATTCATCGTCTTCGCTGCTTATCCTGCTCTCAGGGCCGGAGGGAAGTCAGCAGCCCACGGCTCCGGAGCTGTATTTAATTACAACTGATCTCATTTTTGTCCATTCATTTTTCCAATGTAATTTTAAATTTAAGATCATGGTGATCATGTAATGTCTAAACCAGGAGTGTCAAACTCATTTCTCATGGCGCCACATACAGCCTGGGTAGATGTCAAGTGGGCCGGACCATTGAAATAATAGCATACTTAGCAATAAATAACCAAAATATAATGACTTTCCTCTGTTTTGGTGTAAAGAAGTACAAGGACATGAGGACAATCTTGGAATTTCATGAATCCTTTTACAAAACATTTCATGAAACACCTCAAATTTCCTCAGACAAAAGTGCAATTTACTTCTATCATTCACATGTTTGCATTGCAATCATCTGATCATGCGATCCCACTGATCGCACAAAGGCACAAAACTTTAACAAGTAATTGGTATTGAAAAATATAGTAATGCACTTTAAGATTAAATGAGAGTCATAAAGAAAGGGATTTTTAAACCATTTACACATGCGCATATAAAATCTAAATTGAATCCCTGCCTACACCTTACACACTAAAAAGAGTGCTATTAAATGTGTAAGGAAGAAAGTGTTCACCTGTCCTGTAAATGTGTAAACTTCATACATGAAACATGCAAACACATACAATACATACTGAACATGTATGGAGTTGCATGAACAGTAGAATTCCAACATACTGGTTTGTAGTGAAGCTGCCGACTAACATTAAATTGCACATTTTCACTAGCAATTAGCTAGCTGGCTTTTACCGCTGCTGCACTGATTTCTCAGCTATGGCTGAAAGTGGACGCTGTTTCCTCAGACCTGCCAATGATTGGTTGATCTTATCTCTTCTCAGTTTCTTTGCAAGCTGTCATATTGTTCGCTCTGAGTCTCGTAGTGACGCCGTATATTATATTCCTTAAATACCGAAACTTGTTGCAAACACTCCAAGCACAAAGGTTTCCCGTGCGTCTCTGTAAATAAATAGGACGTAGTCCATTTTTATTTGAAAATTCTACACTCTTTAACTACTTTTCTCTGTTTTGATAATGACATTTTGGCTGATGAGGGAGTAGCAGGAGGTGGAGAACAGGGTGGAAACAACGTTATAACAAGCAGCAGGTGGTGCATTGATAACGTCTGCTGATTGGTCCGTCTCAGTGATGCGGATTGTCTTCTTCTCTGAACAAAATAGTGCATCCCTAGCGGAAAATTATTGAATTGCATTTAATTTAAAAAAAAAAATCCTTGTCTTTTATGCATTTTTTTCACTTTCAAATTATCCTGTGGGCCGTGTGTTTGACACCCCTGGTCTAAATAATGTCACTCTTTCTACACGAGCCAGTAAAAGGATGGCAGCACACAGAGAGAGGACGGCATTTTTGCTTTTCTTGCCGGTTGATCATTTAAGTTCTTTTTATTTTCATAAATACAAGAAGGACTCAAATAGATATTGAGTAGTTTTCTTCAAAGTAACCTTCAACCCAATGTCTTTTTTCAGTGTTCAAAATCTTTTGTTGCATGTTTTCTCTGCAGTCAGTCATTGATTTGAAAAAAAAAAAGCAACACATATTTTGTCAATACGTAGCATAAAGGCGAATAAAACATAACATTATACGCCGTGTTAATTTATTTTGAATTTCAAAAGGGTTTGTGTGGCTCCCGGTGTTTTCTTCGCTGTGGGGAAACGGGTCCAAGTGGCCCTTTGAGTGGAAAAGGTTGCCGACCCCCAGCCTCGGTTCTCCGGTGAGCCGGCGGCAAGTTCTGGGACTGCCGGAGGAACCCGGAGAACCTGGAGGAAGCTCCCGCAGACACGGGGAGAACTTGCAAACTCCACCAAGAGAGGCTTCCGGTCGGGATCGAACGAGCGACCTTCTCGCCGTGACGGGAAAACGCGAATCGCCGCAGCACCGTGACGCCGCTGTCATACGCAGTATAGTTGTGCTCTGAACTTAACACGCCTCAGTGCAAACTTTAAACACCTCTCGTGAGCCTTCTGGGTTTTTTTGCTCGGGTCAATAATGATTAGCGGATGAACGGAAGCCCGCCGAGGGTCCGTGTCCTTGTCATTTAGCATCCGGTTGTGTGTCGAGAGAAACAGCTGGGGGGAATTGGATGCCATTTGTTAAGGGAAAGAAATAAAAAGAGTCTCCTTGCTCACTGTAATTGCTTCTACATACATACAAGCCATAATTTGAAACTTTGGCCTTGTTAGATATAAGATCAGACAATATAACATTATATAGATGACAGTAAATATGGAAAAGCATAATAGGTACCATTAAATTTAATTATATGGAACATTAAATTAAATTGAAAACAATCTTCTTATATTGCACTCTCTTAAATTATTACATTCAAATGAAGATAGAAAAGATGCAATGTCGTCATTACTGGGACTTCCATCCAAGCCCCGGGAAATAAATGTGATATAGTGCGGGAAATAAAAGTTGCGGCGATGGTGAAATACAGTTACTTTCGGAGCATAACACAGCCATGCATCAAAAGTACATGCCTGCTAATTTAATCGCCTAAGTTGTCCTGTGGCTTCGGGTCGCCAGCGGAGGTCCGTCTGCCAGCGGAGGTCCGAGCGGCGTCGCCCGGCTCCTCGCACTCGTTCCTTCATTTCCCATCCAGACGCGCCGCCGGGCTTTTCACAGGTGCCGCCTCAATAACATTCTCAGACTGTCGGTATTAATGGGTGTGAAAAAGAAAAAAGGCGGACGCCGGCGCACGGAGTGATTTTTTTTGGGCTGCAGAAGAGAGAAATGGGTTCGGGGTAAAGGTTCTGGTCAACCAAGGATAGCGCAGTAAAGTTGAATATTCCATGATAAGCTTGGTTTGGATTATTACAGGGTGGCCGTATGGAATTCAGGGGGAGATAAGTAAGACACAGTAATAGCATGCATAATGAATGGCCATAAAAGTGACAGAGACTATAAGTTCATGCCAATAAAAAGGGAACAAAAGAGTTGTTAAACCCTCCCTCTGCACAGGCAAAGGGGTAAATCTGCTAATATATTCATTGATAGTGTTTACACTGCAACACAACTGTTATTCATTCATTCATTCATTCATTCATTGTCCAAAGCGCCGATCCTGCACTGGGTGCTTTCGGGGTGCCGGAGGCTGCCTCGCCTGCCACTGGACCAGAGGTGGGGTTCAACCTAAAGCGGTTGCCAGGCAATCACAGGGGCCACATGTAGAGGCAGAGCTCCAGGAACACACTCCATCTTAAATATGGATGCTAAGTGTTGTGTCCAGTCTGGCTGTTGATAGTCAAGCAGGTGGTTCTTGTGAAGCCCATAACCTTCTTCTTCTTCTTCTTCTTTACCTTTCAGCAGTCGCCGACCTTCTCCATCTAACCCTATTCTCTGGATCCTCCTCTCTCACACCAACTACCTTCACATCCTCCCTCACTACGTCCGTAAATCTTCTCTTTGGTCTTCCTCCAGACCTCCTGCCTGGCAGCTCCGAGTCCAGCATCCGTCTACCAATATATTCTCCATCCCTCCTCTGTTCATGACCCAACCATCTCCGTCTGGCTTCTCTGACCTTCTCTCCAAAACATCTAACATGTCCTGTCCCTCTGATGGACTCATTCCTGATCCTCTCCATCCTGGTGACTCCCAAAGAGAACCTCCACGTCTCCATCTCTGGGTTCTTGTGAAACCCGTCTTCCTTTGAAATGGTCTTCTGTCTAACTCCGGTGCTTCGCGCACATAAGGGAGTGTTTGGGTGAAGAGCAGCATTCCCGGGTTGACTGCGGCACCAAGACTGCAGCAGCTTTGGATGTTGCCTCCAGACGTGCCTCACACTTCACTCAATCCAGGCGGAGAACGCCAACAAACAGTAAACTTTGGTAACCCTGAAAACTTAAGACGGAGCTGACAATCCACGGCGGGCCAACCCCACATCCCGCCTCACCAATTACCAGCGAATACAAAGACTGACATCCCGTGCATCCCGATGATTGACGGAGTGATGGAAGATTGCAGCGAGGCTGACCCACTCCTGAACTCAGACTGACGGCTTCACTACAGTGGTGTGTTTACCAGCCGTCCGAAATCCGTCCCGGTCCGGCTGAAATGCGGGGCTTGTGTCTATATGCTAAGCAGAAACGTGCTCAAGGACCACAAGTGAGTCAATGTTCCCTAAGTGCCGGGCAGGATATATATATATATATACATTTATTTTTAATTGAAATATATATATATCCTTTACATAGTCTTGCAGCTTGTTGCTGCTGAAAGCGTCAGGCATGATAGAATCTGAAAAGCAGGTTAAATGAAATGAATAGAGAATCCGCAATAATAGCGCCGATGATAATGATACTCCATTTGCATTTTCTGCCAATGTCAAAGATAGAAAGCTGCAAAGGAAAGAAAAAATAAATAAAAGACGAAAATAAAGCTCAACCTTTGTTAAAGGTTCAGGGCCAATGAACCCGTGGAATTGCCTGTTTTGCAAAGTGGGAATTTAATATCACTGAAAAAGCCAACTATTAAAAACCGTCGTAGGTCTGCAGATTTGTTTGCAATGTCGGCTTTAACTGAGACAAAAACAGACGTAGAAGTTTAGGACCAGAGGTGACAAGCTGATGGAAAACAGTGTAGGAAAAGAAAAGGGATGTAATACGGGCTTCACATCATGTATGTTTCCGCTCTGTTTCTGTGTGACAAGTAAAATCAATAAACTAATGACGGTGCAGTGAGCGCTGATACAAATAAGAGTTACATTGATATAACTAGCGTACAACCAACACGTCCCTTCGCCATCTCTGCCTCTTCTGGACGCTGCGTCCCGCCAACATACATTAACTGCCCCTCAAACCGCACATTTGTGATTCAGTCCTGCGTTGTCATTGTTTTCCACTACAAAATACATCAGTCCATGATATGCTTCATTCTCCCAGGAACATGTTCAAGTGTGCAGCTACAAACCAAAGGGACGACCGGGCTGGACTTATCTAGCAGTTTAGTTAGCGACTATTACAGATGGGTCGTTACTGTGGCGTCATGGTAAATAATAATAGGCTCACCTGGCCTCATGTCTTTTTGTCGTGCGCTAAGAATACAATGGCATCATACTTAGGGGGGGAATACACACATAATAAATAATCCTCTGCAAGATATAGTTTGCAGGGTTGTTAAAGGAAAAACTTGTCTCGCAAACACTATTATGGCCTCTTCTGAGTATTGCAGTATTGACACTGTGTGTTGTTTACGTTGTATCCCTTCGATGAAAACATTCGAGCAACACAGATATGATATTCTATTGTGCTCTCCGTGAATCATTCTCAGCTTTAGCTCAGCTCCGTGTGAATTCTCCTGCCAGCTGTGGAGAAATCTGACCAATACCAACAGAGTCGGCTGTCCGTACACATTTCCACTGCCGTCACATCCAGATATCGGTCAATAGTATCTTGCAAGGAAAAGAAAGAAAAGTCCAATTCTTTCCTTGGAGAGGCTAAAACAAAGAACAATTTCCAAATGGCTCTTTTTAAAAGCGCTCTTACAGGACTCTCGAAGCCTGGAGAACACAGTGCTGTTATTTGGGGGGGTTGGAGAGATGAGAGTGCAGGACAAGATTGGGCTGAGACATGATGAATTCTCTCAAAGAGCTGCTCTGGACATCAGACAGAAAGCATTATGAGGCACAAAGGGCTCCCTTTGCATATCAAACAGATGATTTCAGCCCGACTGATGTCATCTTGGCATCACTGACTATAATAAGAGCGAATAGTGATGCTGGCAGCGGGAGAAGGTTACAAAGAAGTAGCCGGACAAATGTTTCAGTGTTTATTTAATGCATACCAGTGTCTGTGCTCCGTATTCCGCTCTGCTTTCTGGCTTCTCATTTGAACGTCGGCCCGGCGCCGTCTTATTTTCTCTCCCTGACAAAGTTCCAACCTCACGTGTTACCGGGGGGCTTATTGAAATGTCAGGATTGGCGTCGGATCCCATCGATGAGCTTTCAACCCCGCTTCCCTTTCAAGTTTCTGTCACCGCTTCAGATACGGAGGGCTCCATATCGAAACCGGAAACATCCGGTGGGCCTGACGGAAGCGCTCAGAGGTCAGACCTATTTAGAATATCCAGCACAACTTGGCGGCGCGTCGGTGCCGTGGTGAGCGCTTGCAACCGACAGCGACAGGGTGGGATTACGACCGGCGGCCTTCTGTGAAAGTCTGGCTCCTCAGGGTTCCTCTCACCATCTGAGGTCCTGCAATAGTTTCATTGGATTGATTGGATTTCATTGATTGAGAGTGACTGCTTGTATGTCTTCATTCTTGTTTTTCTTTCCGCTGAGGAGGACTATGTGATCTGCAAAGGTCCCGGTCTGTGGGGAGAGCAGAGTTATTCAAGATGCAGTGTAATAGGCAAAGTGAAAAAGCTGCAAACTGAACGATGCAAAGTTTTGTTGGTTTTTTTTTTCATTTTTTTTTAGCCTGTAGGCTGCAAAAAAATAAAAGTGCCACAAACTCCGTAGAGGAGGACCCAGTCGTAGTGCATTGTGCTCCGAGAGAGAAGAGGGGCAGAAAATGGGAAAATGAAAGACAGCGAGATGGAGAAGAGAGTCATCACACTGCAGAGAATTATAGGGTCTCAGCATAATACAAGAAGTGGTGTAAAATAGATGGAGAGAAGGAGCGAGAAAGAAGAGCTGTATAACACTCCGCCGCATCACAAAGGTACCGTCCAATTCTAATTGTCACAATGGCAGCAGATGGAGTTGGACAGGGTTCACGGGCCCGAATACAAGCCGGCTCAACCTCCGCAGCGCTGAGTGGTCGGCCTGTTTTATCTGGCCGGCTTCTGAATGGCCGCCCTCCTCCGCGAAGGAGACCGGAGTTTCGCTACCCGGAGTGATCTGCATCTCCGAAGCCAAACATCACGCGCGACAAGCGACGAGCGGTCGGCGTCGGACCGGCGATACACACCAAAGGATGCCGCGACACCTTTTAATGTCCAGCGGAAGCCGTCGACGGTTTGATATTGAACGTCGCGGCTCAACGCGGCGGCAGCGACCGCGCCCCGATCCGTCGTCGGCCCGTTTCGTTTTGCCTGATATAGGGATTTGTCCTCGGCCGCAATTTTATTGACCCATGCATTTTCTAATTATCTGATTCACAAAGGACATCGTAACAGATAACTGCGGTACACGATCCCCATTATTTCTCCATGATATGTCATATTTATAATTGGAAGTATTATCTCATTGATCACGGCCGCTATTGTTAGCATCATAATTACAACTACGGTGTCATTTGGATGGTAATTTAGGAGCTTCTCACCCAACGTCAAGCTGTTCATCATATTAATAACATCCTTTGGGATTGACTATTGTTCTTGAGGATTTTTGATAAGAGACTTATTGTAGGAGCCGCGTGATCTGGAGTGTCAGAGCCGTCGTTCTACATCCTGGAATCAGGTCATTATACCGGGGTTGACCTTTTGTCCAACACCCTGTTTCTTTCTGCTCCTGTATCTACCTCGTGAGTGACTCCGCGGCTGAAGTAGGTCTTATAAATATGGATGGCTTTTTCCCTGGAGGCCGTGTAGCAATTTCAGATAGAGGAGGGGATTTTAGGAGTTTGGGGTTTGAGACCGTTTAGAAGGGTTACAAAAATTGCACCCATAGTTCAAGGTTTGATCCTTGACTTTTTTTTTTTTTAATCTCATACGGTGACATTTATGAACGCCGCCTTGTGTCAGTCCAACCCAGGCAACTCTGATGGATAAAGAGGAAGCAAAGATCGAATCGTTTTACGTTTTTCAGTCATTAGTTTCACATATCTGAGATATCCTGAGATCTGTCAATCCCCTGAAACAGACCCAGAATCTTCCCCTGCAGTCAGGATTTGGAAACCGAAAACAGTGGTTGCCTCCTGCCGTCCAAGCCGTATTGACCAATCACCTTTCGGAGCGTCGTCGTCGCCCGTCGTCCACGACGACGCACCGACATCTTTGATCTCCGACTTCTTATCCGTCAGTCAGCTGGCGACTGGGAAAATGACGGCGTTGCAGATAAAGGGACACGGTGTTTTTCACCGACGCTGCGTTATTTTTTTCAGTCCGGCTACATTTCATTATATTTCAGGAGGCGCCCATGAAACCCACACATGCAGGACTGTCTCCCAAAATTAGAATATTGTGATAAAGTTCTTTATCTTCTGTAATCCAATGACAAAAACAAATATGTCATACATTCTGAATCTATTACAAATCAACTGAAATATTGCAAGCCTTTTATTATTTTAATATTGCTTATTATGGCCTACATCTTAAGAAAACTCCAAAATCCATCTCAAAATATCAGAATATCATGAAAAAGTCATTTTTGTGTTTTTAATCTCATTGCAGAAGATAAAGAACTTTATCACAGTATTCTAATTTTCAGAGACAGTCCTGTAATAGTCGTCATCGTGCACGGAAGGATGGATCGCCGTTACTTTGAGGGATTTTCAAACTGCTTCACTATCCCATCTGAGGAAGGTAAATAACATGCTTTTTTAATTCTTATTCAACCCGGTCCTTGTTGTTTTCACTCCATTGCAACTTTCCGGGATTCCTTTTATTTGCCGAATCTTATCAAAATGATTGTCTCGTTGATACCTACATGCACATTATACTTACCTCGGGATCGTGAGAGACGTCTTCTCTGTTCCTCTGCATGTCCGGTACATGCGGAGAAATCGACAATAAAGCTGACTTTGACTTTGGAAACGTGTTATTAAAAACATTTTAAAGAGTGTGGTGAGACTCTGGTGGCACGGCTGCTGCACGCTGGTTCAGTTCAAGCCTTTTCTCAGGTTTGGGTAGGATCGGGCTCCGCTCACGGTTGACTAGCTGGCTATATAATCTCCAATCCCTGTTTTTTAATAGATACAAATAAGAACGGTTGTAAGCCACACAAATTTAACCTAAAAACAATTCAGGTAACCGGAGCCGCCAAGTGAGGCGTTTCAGTGACGTCCCGTCCGTCTAGATCCGATTTGAGTTTAAGGTAGAAAAGATGGTAACAATGCAGTCCCATAAAAAAAACAAAAAAAATTCAACAGTTCAAATTATAATAATACTCATTGGTCTTTTGATGTTGCACATGGAGTAGAAAGAAACGCTGCGGTTTCTCTGGGTATTGCAGAGAAAATGGCCTCCAGTCATCCAACAACTGGAATCAGAATGCTCAGCCTGCCCGGTGGAAGTGGGTCAGGTGTGGTGAACGTCAGGAGGATGCAAAGTGAAAACTGCCTTGGTTTGTTGGCATCATGAAATAAAGAGGAGGCACAGAGACCAGACCTTCAGGAAGAGACGTAAGAGAGGACGCAAATATTAAAAGTATAAAACACGACAAACGCACATACATACTTACAACCAAGATGGAGACCATGTTTTTCATGTCATAAAACTCTTTGTCCTCTGAAACACAAGAAATGGAATCCAACCGAACGCAGTCTTTTTGTGATGTTTTCTGTAGAATAATAACCTGTTCATTAGATGTCGGTGCAAATAGTTGAGGTTGCGAGAAGGCGGACTCCGCATGAGGCGACTTACATTTTTTAAATCGCTTTGGATAAAAGCGTCCGCTAAAAGACTGAAATGTAATGTAATGAGATGAGATCTATAACCACTGTATTCTCACCCATGTGAACGTAACCGCTGACGTTCTCCTGGTTCCAGTCCTATGGTGTGTGTATTCAGGAGCTCTCTAACCTATGGAAGCGCTTTATTGCAATTCTGTATATTGGAAAGTGTCACAGGAGCGCTGAACATTGCGCCGTTTCCCCACAGCCGTCCTATTGTGATCAGCGGGCGTGTCGGAGCAACGTTTTAGCTGTACGAATCCTGTTTACCGAGAGAATCGCGTTCAGCGCGCGTGTGTGTGTGTGTGTGTGTTTTTTCTCCTGTAAAGGCTAATGAGGTTGCTGCTGGTCGACGGCGAAAGCGAGCCGAAACCCTTAATGTATTTGTAATGAGTTTGTCAGCTGGCAAGGAAGCCGGGAGGAGAAATGCGATTTGTAATTTCTTCTTGGATCCATGCACAAATGAGAGAGTGGGCACATCTTTCTTTACAAATACGCCGCATATTAAAGCGTGAAGACCTCGGCGCTGTGAGCCATTGTTCAAGCTGTTTTTGAAGCTTTGAATGGGACTTCCCACACAAGAAGTAATTGATGTGTACCTGCAGGGACGCTCTTTCAGCAGAGGTGAGGATGTCTGAAGCCACCAGGAAACCCCATGGTCTGAGGGCAAGTCATTGGAAAAGAGGGAGAATAAATGAAAATACATTAAAATAAAGTTATAATGTCATCATACACACACACACACACACACACACATCATTCTACAGATGGGGATGTTTTGAAACTTATATTTGCAAGACAGACCTGACTTAATATCACAATCAAGCCAAGAGTGTGTGTGTGTGTGTGTGTGTGTGTGTAGAGAAAACAATACAAGCAGACAGATGGACAGATGGATAAATATGTTGAAAATCTCACCTCTATCCATCCATCTATCTATCTATCTATCTATTGATCGATTGATAGCGGATCTATCTATCTATCTATCTATCTATCTATCTATCTATCTATCTATCTATCTATCTATCTATCTATCTATCTATCTATCTATCTATCTATCTTTTTTTATTTTGATATCCCAAAGTCGGCATCTTATATGGTCATTGCTGGATCTTTGTGTGTGTGTGTGTGTGTGTGTGTGTGTGTGTGTGTGTGTGTGTGTGTGTGTGTGCGTGTGTGTGCTGTAGCTACCGCAGTGTGAGCTCCCCCTCAGAAGAAAAGCATCAGAAAGAGCTAGAGACTGTAAATAGGTTGCTGGAGAAGAAAGGCTGCTTTCAAGACTGAGGCTGCCTGCCTTGGAGGGGCGTCTGAACATAGTGTGTAGGATTTCAACATACGTGTGTGTACGGAGACGTGGATACAGTATGAAGATAAATATTAGTCGGAGCAGACAGCCGGCTGATGAGCAGCGATCGGGAGGTGCCTTGCACATTCTACCTTTTTGTGCTGCATGTGGACCCTGTGAAGAAACTCCAAATCTTCCGCCAACTGTGAAACTTGCAGCCCTGCAACTTTGCAGTTTACGTAACGCAGAGCATTAACTTAAAGGAGGCCTATTAGTGAACCGGATATCATGAGTGAGCGAGACCATTTTTCATTTGAACAACTCCTACACACGCTTTCTTTCCCCGCCCAGAACCAACCGCGGCTATTTTACCGTATTAACTATGTTTGGGTTTTGATCTGGTAATACGTGCTCCTTGTCGGCATGTAGGAGGCTGTGTCTGCTTACAAATGAGATCAAATTTCAAGTTAAAATTGGAATGAGAAATTCATTTTAATTTTCCACTTTTATGCATTTTGTATGGTATATAAAAATGCAACATTGAAATTCAAAATGTCTTACATTTGTGATAATGAGTTGCTTGGAAAACAGATATTTTATGTACTTGGGAGAAGGTGACTGATAATAATAGTGATGATTATAAATTACTATTATATATTCGGAAATGACAGGATAATTCATTTCTGAAAAGTCATTTTCAGACACCGTCCAATCAAAATGCGACCAAATTGTTCAGTTTTGACTTGTCTACTGACCCGTCCTGCGCGTGAACTTTTGGCGGCGCTGTGATGAGTTTGATGGCCTCGTCTAAAATCCGTAGAAAACTCCGGGCGCTGCAGAAACACCATGTTTCCTAGGCGTCTTCCCATCAGACGTCCCTAAACTGAACCTTTGAATTCTTTTGCCTCATGAAAAACAACACAGGACAAGCATGAAAAAATAAAAGTAACGAAAATACCGCTCCTATGACTCCTGTGACTCTCTGCATCTCAGTATCGCACTTTCAATATCTGGAGGCTCACAAGAGCCCCGACTTCATGTGACTCCTGGTAATCTCTGTCTTGGCAGAGGAAACTCTACATGGTTCCAGCAGATTTAGGGAAGTTGTGTTCTCCAGCCATTCAAAACCGGCGTTTTTTATTCCAACGATGGGATTGCCGAACCGACGTGACCTCAGTATGTTCACAAACTCTTTACTAGAAGAGTCACACCGTGAGGCAGGGGAGCTGATTTTCAAACCTGCGCTGTTTGTTAATCTGATCATGCTCGTCCGGAGTTGAGTAAACAAGCTGCCGCAAACCAGCTGAAACAGTAAGCAGGGCCTCGCTTTTTGCTCTCCGCCGCTACAAACCACACACACCGACACACACACACCTACCGGCCACTTCTCCAGGCTAAATAATGAAGAACCGTGCCGCACCGCTTAGGTGATTAATTATCCATGTCACCAGATGGGACAATGAGTTAAAAAAAAGTCACTTTTTTTCTCTTAAATGCATTCCGGAGTCAGGATTCGATTGGGGGAATGACAGCCGTGTATTGATGGATGGCCACGGGCCGATATTAATCAGAAATACTGATGGGATGTAATTGGACAGAGAAACGTAGGTGTGCCAATGTATGCAACATAGCAGCCGACATACCAATACAACTGATCTGAGAAAGAACTCATCTTGGTTTAAAACTGGAATTAAAAAAAAACACTCATTTGACTAAAAGTATGGTCGGTTTGATGCTTTACATACGTCGCTGTAATATTTTTGAATTATCGTGGTGTGAAATGGCTTGAACCGAAGGGCTCGTTCAGAAAGAGTCGGAGTCACTGACGTGAATTTGGACGAACATTTGCACAGGAAAGGCAACCAGGAAACCCCTGCAGACCCGGGGACAACATGCAAACTCTCCAATAAAAGTGCCCTTTTGGAACTGAACCGCGGGGGTCTTAGTCCAGGGAGGCCGGGCCTGCAGAAATCTTCAACAAAAAATACGTACAAACATAAAGTGACACTCAGAAAACAGAAAGGAGGGTCTGAACACCTTAGAAGATCATAAACCCTGCACGTGTAGAGGATCACACGACGTGGCCAATTATCTGTTTGGTCTGAAACGCGCTGCGGTTCCGAAGGCCGAAGCCAAACTAGACGGGCTTCTGCCCTGATGGATGTTCGCTAAACTCCCGGGTCCACTTATGGAGCTCGGTCCGACAGCGGGAGTCTTTCAGGTAACTTTATATCTCATTACGCAACTGAACATGTCAACCGTTTAATGGCCGCGGAGTCCACGGCTCTGTCATTTCTTCTCTTTCGAGACGGCAGCAACTCGCGGTCCCAAACAAAGGAGACGATTACACCGTTGCGGTTGGACGTGGGAGCCGAGAACTGCGGCCGCGTAAGAGAGAAAGCCATATCCAATACCGTCCGTCAAATTACGCACCGTAAACCAAATGAATCCATTCATTTTTATCGCTCTGGTTGGGCGGGCTTCAAAGGGAGATAAGACCTTTCTCTTTTTATACGGTACGGTTGTGGCAACCTTTCGGAAGATCACGGTTTTAATGCAGAGCATCGCCGCCGCCGCCGCCGCCGCCGCCGCCGCTGTCCCTTGAACCCTCTCTTTTCACATGTGTCGCCTCCGGAGTGAAAGAACATGCAAATTCCACCCACGCGTCGCCACGGTTACAGTAAAAGATTACTCTGCAGCGTTTCAAAACACGTGCTTTCCAGTTTGTGTCGGGGCACGATCTGCCATCGAATGAGATGCCCTTCCAATGATGAACAAGGCATGAATAGGAATGGATCCGATCCCAGGGCAAAAAGATAGTTGTTATTCAGACATGGCCCGTGAACATCTACCGTTCTCCGCGACTCACTTTTAAAGACGTTTGTCCATGAAGAATCTGATTCCGTGTGCTCGGAAGAAGCCCGTGTCATTAGTTTGTCTCCGTGATGTACATGCTTTAAAAATGAGTGACGGTGACGGACTGCAAACCGATATTTGAAAACCAGTGCGATATCGGCCCGCCGCCGCACATTCTGATGTGTTTCGCTCGGAAATTGGAGTTTAATGTTTGCGGCTGAAAATCGGTAATGGTCCGAATATGAAATTGAAGCGTTATGTATGAGGTAGAAAATGTAATTCAGTTGGGTGGCAGGAAGCGTGACCTCTTCAACTATTGATTTCTTTCTGTCTGAATGGCAGATCTTCAGGATGTGAGGAGCACATTAATTTGGAGCTCCTTAAAGCTGCTTCATTTGAAAACTTTTGACTTCCCTCATGTAGGAACACTTCATGTTGATCACATCTGAGCAAACGACGAGGAAATGTACAAGTGTGTTTCTCATATACAATGCAAACAGGCACGTCGGGTAACAATTTGCCTTGCGCATAATACGCTTTCATCTTATTTAACCATAATTGTTGAAAAAGCGAAAGATAGAGAAAATCCAAAGGAAAAAGGGAGACCAGTTTTTCTTGGTATTCAGGTAAATATTAATCAATGATTTTATTAAATATACTCAAACCAGCTCAGGGTGGGGAGGGGGGGGCTGAAGGTTGCAAATTCCTGTTTTTTGTTTATAATTTTATATGAAATCCTCAGTTGGGCATACATAAATAGATGAAATAAAATAAAACTACTTCAAAGTAAGAAATCATAACATACCTAGCTTAATTTGATGCCACACATATCAACATTTTTCCCTCTGGGGTTCTTGTAACTTTTCTCATTTCATTTTCAACCGTGTGGTTCAACAATCGCAGGCCAAGCATAAAAAAAGAAAAAAAAAAAAAACAGATCTTACAAGCTGTTTATTTTTGTTTTTTTTAGTAATATGAGTAAATTAAATTCTCCAGGGTGGTTGCTATTGACAGAAACATTTACAAATAAAAAACAGAATGAATATAAACCCAACAACTCTAAGCCCAAATTGATACCCATGAGAATGTAAAAACTCAAATCTCTCACAAATACAAAGTTTGCCACAACATTGTAAATTTCACGAGAGCCTGACGAACCAAACAAACCCACGGGAACTTAATGACTCCAATCCTTCATGTGGAAATAAGACATCAAGGCGCATCATTGACATGCTACCATTTACCTGTCGAAAGCAAACTGACACTGATAACAGTTGTGTTTGGCTTTTGCTCAACCATGTTTTAACGTTATGAGTATCGACAATAATTTAATCCAGACAATAATTTAATCCAACAGGCGTCGATGCGCCACTTTCTTGGTCTGCATGAGTCCCGCATGAGGAGACAGGAAGCAGACCCTGGCGCACGCCACCAAGGAACGCTAAGCAGCGTCAACCGCTGGCCGGCTTGTTAAAAGATAAAGATAAACTTTATTGATCACCGTGGGGGAAATTCTCTTGTCACAGCAGCCGACAGTTATAATGTCGACAAAACAGAAATACAAATATGAACAGAAAGACAGAAGACAGAGGACAGCAAGACATCCAGGAATAAATAGACTGTAGCAGCAACACCAGGGATGATAATGGACAACATGAAGGAACTGCAAGGGTGAAAAATACACAACCAGAAGTAAACGACAATATAAACAGAGTGAACAACCCAGAAGCTCATTTGCGCACGTGATGTCACAAAACCAAAAAAGCTTCTCGGTTACCGTCCCATTTTGTTTAGTTTTACTGTATTTATTTCAAATCTAGTTGTGACATAATAGCAAAGTAATAATTATTAAGAGTGGAGTTCTTTTTGCCCCGTATCATGTAACACCCACATGTTTGATTTTTTTTTTTTTTTTTGGTTCATATCATAAAAATCCTTAATAGGATTCTGAATCGATTTACACAAAATCAAAGGCTAGTTTTAGTTCCTATGTCCTCATTATTGTTCTGTCCTTTTCACATTACATTGAAAAACTGAACTCAAATCAAAGCTCTCGTGATATGAAAGTCGCAGTTCGTGGTATTTTAATTGTCGTCGTTCAAATAGATAAATGTCTGAGAGAAATGCTCGCGTCCCTCTTGAATGTACAGCTTGTCTGACATCTGCAGCGGCAGCGACTCCTGCTTGTTCCAGCGTCACTTACCAGAGATGACAGGCTGTTTTCAATCCAACCACAACAATGCAAAACGGTTCGCTTTTATTTTTATTCATTTAAAGCCCGCGCAAAATACATCTGACACCGAAAACATGACTCTCCGGTACGGTTAAGCAAAGATCTAAGAGTCCATTTGTCACGGTGGCTCTATGAGGCCACAACTAAGCTTCATTAGTATGCTAATATGCTCACAATGGCACGATGTTATGCAGATATAATTGTTTATCGTAACTTTGCATCTTACGATGCTTCTCATCTTTAATTGGTGCCACGGCCGAGGAAGAACACAGCTGGGGAAGTCCTTGGTCGTGCAGGTGTTCTTATTATCCGGACAAAAAAAAGGAAAGTATGTGATAAGTTCTGACATGACGATGTGCTAAATCAAGAGTCTTGACGGGAAACGCGTGTGAAGGGGAAAGATATGTCACGACACTCCATTTCAAGATTAAAAGCAATATAAGTGTTTTTATGTTGTTGTTGAAGAAGCTGAGTGATTAACAAGGCATGATATTGCTATGCATGCGTCAACGTCCCCAGTAGACATCGGACGCTTGAAGTAAGAACCCTGATTGTACAGTAGCGCCAGATTGTTCACCCAAAAATAAAAGAATCGGGAGCGTTGAAATGAAGGAAAATAGACAAATTCACTATGAGATGATTAAAAAGTTTGCATGAAGGAACTGTTTAGTTTTTAGTTGCAGGCATCTCTGCGTACTTTCAGACCTCACCTTGAAATGCACACACACATACACACACACACACACACACACACACACACACACACAAAGTGAGAATAGATCAACAGGAATTTGTCATTGTCACTGTTTATCCTTCACTGTCATTTGTCTGCGAGGCAGCGCCATTCTTGTTTAGAGTTTTGCGGGAATGGAAATTTAAAGAAAAAGAAAGATACATGTAACATTTCTCTTGGTACATTTGTGGAGATAATGATCATTGTCAGAATAGTAATAGAAAATGAAGAGCTTTAAATGTTGGCCACAGGACTCGGGATGCAATGCCGACTTCTGAGTGAAGCATCTATTGAATTCCTGTTGAGCGCGACTGGATGAACAGGCCTAATAACAAAAAAATTGGAACGAGGACAAAGTGGCTAAATCACATGAGCTTAATAGTCGTATACTCGCCAAGAAAAGAAGTAGGGAGAGAATACGAGGAGGCGGCTTGAAATGAGGGTCTTGCTGTGTGAAGTGCAGATCACATGGTGGCCGAAGGAAGCACCAAGTGATGTTTGGGAAAATCAAACAAAGGGAACTAAGAGGGAAAAAAGCCCAAATGCCACCATTCCCTGAGGTTCAGATGAAAACAAGCCGCAATTTCTATTTGTTCCATATTTTGTTTATCGGACTGGATGCGTACCAACGTCGCCGTCACCCCGGCCTCGTCTTCAGCCGCTTCTTGTCATTATCTATTTTTATCCTCCTTGTTGTCCGTCTCCTTTTAATTGTCCCTTTTATTTGTATTTATATTCAGATTTCTTGTCATTGTTGCACTGCTGTGACAAAAGAATTTTCCCAACGGGGATCAATTAGGTATTATCTTATCTTGTCTTAAACCACATTGAAATGCCAGTCATTTCAGTGTGGTTTACATTACTTCACACTGGCGAATCAATTAGCTGTTGGCGCTGAGCCGCGGCGCTGCTCCCATTGCATCAGGTCGGGTCGGACATTCATGATGAATCATGCATTTTAAAACGGGCCCTATTTCTATTCAACGCAACTCTGCTGAGTAAGAGCTCACGAGCGGCATTAAAGAAGCGTGGAAAAGTAAATCAGGGAGTAATACAACAATAATGGGGGTCCGGGATGCGTGGAGTGTCTGCCGAGTAAATCCAGATCCTCAACAAAGTCTGGACGGCAGCTGGGAAAGCCTCGCTTTTAAAGTCCTCTTACCACGCAGTGCTTTCATAAAACAAACATGCTTCCCCCTTATTGCATCAAAACCCCAACATGGATCATAACTTTGATCTGTAAAGCACTTTTGATTAAAACATGAAGCTTTCAGTACTTTTAAACTGAAAGTATATGCCGATAACATGCACAAAGGAAATGGGGGGGGGGGGGGGGGGGGAGCAAACTGTTTGTATCCAATTTCAATCAATATCTTGAACAAAACAAATATCACAAAACAGCTGTGAATAGAAACAGTAAGTCAAAATAAATGAAAAAAGAAACATGTGGAGGGCATTGAGATTGTAAGTAGCGCATCAGCAAGATGCAAAGAAGCCTGTGTGGGAAACTGACATCAGTATGTGAGACTCTAAAGTTTGTGTTTTTGTCGATGCTGAGTGACGGTGATGACCGAGCGACCTCTGACCCTCTGGAAATAAAGCTCCTCCGGCAGGTGACCAGCTAATTTACGTGGAAATGATTGTAGATTCTTCTGATTTTGTGAAGTGAGGTCACACTGCCTGGAAAAATTAGCGTCTTCCGTTACACGAGAAAACAGTTATTTTAGATCAGTGAGGTACTGAGTGGATGGTAACCATGGAAGCCAGCGAAGCAGGTCACTCCCCTTTTTGCTGCCTGCAAACGCAGATATGTTTGAAAAGAAGGCGTTGGCATCGGGAACGGCTGTTGAATCTCTGAATATCAGAAGAAAACAAGCGGTGACGTGCGGTTAGCTTCACGGCTGGCGTAGCACCGATGTTTACTGTAGCTTGCTATTGCTAATTCTATTATTCTGTAGCCAAGTAGTAAGAAGGATCCCTGGGAGCACCAGCGCCCCCTACCATGAGGCACCGTCACTGCGTGCCTCACTTCATGTCTCGTGGCATTGTTTTACACAAGAAACACGTTACAGTTGTTGACGAAAAACATCATATGCATCAGCTGAACTATGGAAATTTAGTTCATATATTAAAAGTGTTTGAAAATTTGAATAGTGACATCCACAGAGACAGCAATACGGTCTCAGTGCATAGCATGCAGCACGGTTAGCGTAATCATTATGCAATCCATAGTTATCCCACGTCTCTTCTTTATATTTGAAGGGCAAATGTGATTATTTTTTCAGGGATTTTGGAAAAAAAAACAAAAAATGGTGAAGTTAACTGTAAAATTACTTTATAATACAAATCACTGAATAAACATAACCATTTATTTTTTTCACTTTACTATTTTTTTTCCCAGGATGACAGGTGAGGCCCGGCCTGCCCTGCCTCCACTGACTGCACGTCATTGAAAACAAGTGTTGCTCATGCATGCAGTGGTTGGAGTGCGTGGTTTCTTTAGTTCAGCACAGAGTAGAAAGGAAAGATGCAGGAAATCTGTCCTCGCTGATGCTAAAACCCTATAGGATCACTCACTCTAATCAGTTACTGTGCTACTTCACGTTGCCACTTTGCTCATTATGTATTCCTGTGAATCGGCAAATACTTTATACTTTTACACGTCAGAGATTATTTATTTTTTTTTTTTAACTTGGATTTTTAGCTGGCTTGTCACTGTCTCGTCCTTGTATGTGTTGCTGCTCCCGCCCAATAATCCTAAGGTTAAAAATGAGCAAAGGTCGGCTTTGCGGCGGCAGCTGGGGTCCACATCTGCCCCTGAGTGATGGGGGACCCGAGTCGGGTCCATTTGGAATTTTCGCACCAAATCTATCAGCCGCTCGGCGATGCCAGGAGCTCCTGACGGCCCCCAAAGTCACACTATTAACCCAGGAGCAGGGCCAGCGCACCAGAATAACGTCGAAACGCGGCCATGGGAAGTAACTGTGTGTGTCTGTGAAGCTACGTGCCGGTGTGCACAGGACGGCCATAAGTCTGGCGAGCCAGATAAATGCAGGACTCGGCCAGATTTGGCAAGTGACATGTTTGCCAATGCGTGTGTGGCCATGCTTCCATGTCGGTGGAGGCAAAGCAGTGTCTGGCATGGTCCTAGGCAGTCAGATGAATAAAGCTGAGGGCTCAGCGTTGAGCTGCAACAGTGGCAGCTGTCAGCGGCAATGTGTTTGTGTGTGTGTGTGTGTGTGTGTGTGTGTGGGTGTGTGGGTGTGTGAGGGTGATGTATGAGCTCATCCGTCACAACAAGCTCCTGTCTGAGGAGGGTGTGGAATCACGGCATCATTCCCAAACCCTCCTTTTGCAGATTGCTATTTTGAACTGCACTCTGTATTTTGTCATGTAAAGTAAAATCACGTCAGGTAACGTCTGTACACCGAGCAGAGAGGAGGTGAATGAGCTTCCTCTGGGGATTTTTTTTCCTGAATAAATACAAATAAAGAAGATGAATGTGTTCCTGACAGAAAGGGAATATTTAATTTTAATACGATTTAAGTGCTCGCGACCGGTTTTGAAGTGCTTCGGAAGAATTCCAATGCATGAGCTGTCGCACGGTGCTACTGATGAAATCTTTGTGAATATTGTGTGAAACGTCAGGCTTTTTTGTGTCTATTTGAAAAAAATAATATTTTTGCCTCTTTTGGGGTTGATTTTTCTTTTTTTTTTTTTGCCGATCAAATCAGTTTCAGTGCATCTGTAATTTGTCTCAAAATATTTTTGATAATTTGACGCGTCGTTGTCATTTCTGTTTTCAAACAGACTTTTAGTGAATGTCTGGCTGTGGATTTTCAATACTTTTGATAAATTTCCCCTGCAATGTTCAATTATTATTGCTCATATATACCTCATTATTTTAGATCTCATTATTATAAACAATAATATTTTATTATATAATATTATTATTATAATTATGAATTGGTATTGTTATTATTGTTATACCTCATTATTTTAGATCTCATTATTATAGACAATAATATTTTAATTTATTATTCTTATTATAATTATGAATTAGTATTATTATTATTGTTATACCTCATTATTTTAGATCTCATTATCATAGACAATAATATATTATTATTATTATTATTATTATTATTATAAATAATAATACCTCATTGTTTTAGACCCTATTATTATAAATAATAGTATTTTATTATATAATATTACTACTATAATTATGAATTATCATTATTATTATACCCAATTATTTTGATCTCATTATTATAAATAATAATATTTTAATGTATTATTATTATTATTTTTTTTATTATTTTGAATAATAATACCTCATTATTTTAGAATACCAAATGTCCCACCGATGGCGTCCTTTGAGTTAAATACCCATTGGCATCGTCAATGAGTCATTTCCTTGGCTCTCAATATCTTTATGGAGAGCTAAAGTACATAATGGCTTCAATGGAATATAACGTAAATACAAATTATACATATGGAGCGAAATAGGATATGATAAATGCATGCATATGCGCGTACGCACACACTCATACACCAAAGTATACAGCTGTGCATGGTTCCGTGCAAAATTAAGAAATGGTCTTATTCAAACCGGAAATGCATTCAAGCATATATACATTATATTCCGGCGTGTTGCCGTCACCGAGGACCAAGAGACACCGTGGGAGCTGAGAGTCTAATGTTTCCAGTCAGCAACGCCGAGTCAAAAATAATGGAAAATGAGTTGCGCTCGAGCACAGGGTACAAGTATATGTATGCATGCAAAAGAGACAAACTTAATGTTTGTGTAAAAGAATGAGCCGCAAACCCAAGGGATACAAAAACAGAAAAACGCTGACAGAGAGAACAACTCAAAATAACAAAATGAATTCCTTCCAGACCAAAACTGCTGATCCTTCTTGTACCGTAGCCGTATTCAGATCTATACCCACATGTCTTGATTATTGGATTCTTTAAAATAGATCTGCATAATGGATGCACAGCGGGAGATGTTCAAAGTTTCTGGGTAAACCAGCGCCCGGCGAGGGCACGGACGGCGAGGGTTTGTTCCCCGGATCGCCCGATGCCACGGGGTTTCCTCCGTGCAGGGCACCTTCAGCGCCTTGTGTGCTGTGTGTCTTTGAGATAAAGAGTAATAGCTGGAGATGTTATCTCATGGCTCTTCTCTTACTCTCCCTAAGGACCGCTAAAGCGCATCGTGCGGTCGTCGCCGCAGGGATCCCTTTACGGCCGTCTATTCCGTCCCCATGAATCGCACGACATATAATCCCCACCTTTGTTCACGTACGGCCGTGCCGAGAGCCGCGTTCCTGACACGTGAATAAATCCAAGAGCGCTTCAGCGTTCGGATTAAGGATGGCCGTACGCAAGCGGTGATTGGAGCCGTCCCGTAAAGGCGTGAGCGAACACATCACGCCGTGATAAGAACTCCAGCACCACAGATCGTAAAGCCGGCGCAGATAAGTGAATTTTACTGCGCTGGTTTACACATCATCGCGTTCCATAAATTAAGTTAGAAGGCGTCGTGCCCTTCAAAAAATAAATAAATATGATTGTTTGGGGGAAGTCAGGAGAGCGCTCAAAATCGGATGGTAAAGTGTAATTCGCTTAAAAAAAAAAAACCTGGTTAACTGGAAAAGAAAACCCAGTGATCAGAGCTCATTTTTTAACACTCATCTGTATTTCTTTGTTCTCCGTCTTCAACGTGATCGGTTGATCTGAATGACTAACAGGGCTAACGGACGTTTAAATGGGGTTATTATCCAAACCTTGCTTCAGATACCGCTCTGTTTCTCCAACGAGATATCTGCACCCGCGTCAAACACGCCGGCTGATTTGTGCAGCTCACGAAGATCTACGTGAATAAAAGCCTTCGATGTCGGGGCGGCCGGAAATCTGTCCGAGTCACCTTTATTGCAAATCAAACACAAAAGCCACAGGGCAAATAAAATTTGAATGTGCTTGAATGTGACGGGAGCGTCCACACAAAAACACATAATTGTTTGAGGCAGCGTTAGACGGCAGCCTTTTACCCAAACTCAAGCATCGTGACATTTCTGGGTACATACGTGAGTCGGGAGCGAGCGGACGCAGCTCGGCCTGGAGATGGAAACATGGTGACTGAAGAACTGCCTGACTGAAATTATGATTTCTAGAATTACCTGCATCTTCTGTTTGTGTGCCTGCTGACATTTCCCTAGCTCAACAGCCGCTTTATTTTTTCCTTGGCCGTTCCTCTGCGGTGTCTTTCAGGCAGAGGTCGAATCACACACACACACACTCACACACACACACACACACACACACTCACACACACACACTCACAAACACACCAATACACTGTGTGAAGTGCGAAGTGTTGTTGATACATTGTGTGTATGCATGGTGCATTCTCCCCATAGCTTACACAGAGAGAGTGTTTTCTGTGTGTGTGTGTGTGTGTGTGTGTGTGGGCATACACTTCCTGACTTTACTTACAAATCCAGCCTCAGGAGTAGCAAGGGGTGGAAAAACAAATAGGCAAATAAATCATCTGCATTGAAGCATTTTTTTCCCTGCGATTATTTGTTTGCATTGTTATTGTGTGTCCTCTGTGTCGCGAAACCGGCTCCCGTTAACGTGTTGCGTCATGGAAGTGACAGATACTCTGTAACTCTGCACAGGTTGCAATTAGGATGCCGTGAAAAGCCAAATGGAAAAAAACAAGCATCACTCGTGGAATCATACGGCCAACAGATTTGTAGATCTTAGAATCATCGCATTGCATCCATCACTCAGCATCTAGTGACGCCCTGCCCTCCCTTTTCTCTCCTCCGCAGTTGTTTTTCCTTTTTTTCCTTTTGACGGCGAAAGACAAACAAGAAAACCAATATAGTGCAAGGCTGAGACGGCAACACCAGAGCTGCGCATCATGCAATGATAATAACAACATCGTCAGATTCTCTTTGAGGTGAGAAAGAGTGCATAACAAACCTGCAACTTGTAGATGGAGGGGGAACGTTACGCGTGACCCTGTTTTTGATTCGACGGACAAAGAATTTTCAAGTCGTGGCAAGACTGGCTTCGATTCATTCAAATTCATCAATCGCCCCTTCGGAGCTTCATCTCCAGCAGCAAATGTCTGCTCAGTTGCAAGAATAAGAGAGGGCAGCAGAGGTTTCACCTCCCAGTCACAGACGTAGAGATACATTCTGACCGCAGTGCTTCAAACATACTCGTATGGCGTGGAGAGGGAAAGCAAAAATAAAAAATAGAATCAAATCAATTATAAAAAAAATGAAATTGTCGGACTGAAGACGTTGAACAGACGTTGACGACTGAATCGCTGATGGTGGAACCTCGATGACTCACTTCCAGCCTTACAAACCTTGCACCACAATCTATAAAATAAGATAAAAAATATGCGATGATACGAATCTGGTATTGTATGAGGAATCATGTTAGACTGGTGCAGGACATGTATGCTAGTTGTGACACCGGTGTGGTGTAACAGAGAAGTTCAAGGTGGCGTTGGGACTCCATCAGGGATCAGCTCTGAGCCCCTTCCTCTTTGCAGTGGTGATGGACAGGCTGATGGACGAGGTTAGACGGGGATCTCCAAGGACCATGATGTTTGCAGATGACATTGTGATCTGTAGTGAGAGCAGGGAACAGGTTGAAAAAAATCCTGGGAGGTGGAGGTATGCTCTGGAATGGAGAGGGGTTAAGGTTAGTCGCAGCAAGACAGAAGGTGTGTGTGTGTGAATGAAAGGAACCCGGTGAGGCTACAGGGAGTGGAGATCGAGAAGTTGGCGGATTTCAAGTACTTCGGGTCAACAGTCCAGAGCAACGGAGAGTGTGGAAAAGAGGTGAAGAAACGAGTTCAAGCGGGTCGGAACAGGTGGCAAAAAGTCTCAGGGGTACAAAGAGATAGAAGAACATCAGACCAGCGAAGGTGGAGGGTCTGGAAACACTGACACTGATGGAAAAACAGATTTGCTCTGGCGACCCCTGCAGGGAAAAGCCCAAAGGAAAAGAAGAAGAATCTGACTGGTGAGGAAGAGGTTAGCGTAACTTTAAGCTTTGTAAGTCTGTAGGTAAACCACTGAGGTCCATGTGTTAGTTTACGCTTGGATCCCGAGGCTAATATCGGTATCACTCTGCGGTCCCACTGTCATCCCTCCGATGACGAATTCATCATTGGTTGGATCCTCCTGGCGTGATCGTGTCTCCGCCGCTCCGTCCCACGTGCTGTCGACGGGCTCCGAGGCGGCGAGATTTTTCGTTAATGCATCGCTACCACTTGTCGGGGCCTTCCGGGATACAGATTGAGGAGAATGTGAGAAGACGCGGTAGTTGAGAAAACGAACAGCCCTCAGCTAAAATGGGGCCTCAGTGATTTGCTGAATATTATCGTCGCCCGAGCGGATGGATGCGTCGCTTATTCACGAAGAACCGCTTCCGGAGCGAAGGTTCCGAGCACGTTGGGGTCCACGATTCACCACACAAATATAAAACCCGTAAAGGTCAACTTGAAGTTTCAGTCAGGAGGCGTCGTGTTTTCTCCTGACATATTTTAGAATCGGACCGACGACTCCGCTCGCGCACCTCGGCCATCCGGCGGAATCAAACTCATTTTACATTTTCGAAACGCTGCCCTCCTGCATGAAGTGTGAAGGTGGGCCTGGGTTTAACCCCTCCGACGCCCGCCAGTAAGATCATTTGAAGCTTATTTAAATATATCAAGGCGTTATCTGTGACAGATGGTGAGCCTCTCTTCTGGACTGATGGGTTTCCGAAAAATTGATTCCCATCTTGTGGAAACCGAGAGCAATCAATTAGAGCGAGTAGCCGAACTGGAAGCGGTTCAGCCGAAGGTTGGGTTGAAAGCCGTCCTCATCCGTCCTCATCTCCTGGACGAGCTGAGGAAACGCACGCTTCGCCCCTGCAGAATAGTTGAGACGTATATTCACCTTTATTTGTTTGTTTTTATTTCTTTTCATACTTGTATTTGCATTTGTAGAAGCGAAGACCCTTCGGCACCACCTCTGTGTGACGCAGCAAAAACACAGAAGACAGAAACTGCGCTTTACTATCCGCATAGAATTCAGTTCAGTGGAAAAAAAAAAACATGAATATCAATGTCAAAAATGCATGAAAAAGCAAATATTTTTTTCAAATAATCTCACATCAATAATAAATTCAAGTAGAAATTTGACATGAAACACATTCAAATTCAACCGTTTATTTATTCTGTTGGTAATCTTTTTTTTTTTCTTCTGCGGTGCACTGTGTGCTTTTGTCGTAGTTTTCCTTAAACTGTGTAGGATTCTGGTTTATTACGTTTGTGTGTCGACACGGACGGTTTAGGATTGGAAGATGCACAGATTCTGGGTGGGACATTGTTTTGACAGACCGATATCTTGTGCGGGCACTCGTCATTCATTTATCGATGCATTTTTATTCTTTTATGACAACATTTCCCAACAGAGGTGCACATCCAAGAGTATAATCAAGACCTACTCCGGTTCACGGCCGCTTTGGCTCCTAAAACATGGATCTTCACAGATCAGCGATCCCTGCCCGGAGTGGAGGACGAGCTGGGAGTTTCGGCTCCTGCCCATAAACCCACTTACAACCCTTAAAATAAAACCTTTGAAGCAGATAAAGAAAGGACGGGAGAAAGGGAAAGGCCTTGGATGACATTGATTTGATATTAATCATTGATGAAATATTGTGAGGTCTATTAATATCACTGAGCGTGAGTAAGAGAGTTCCCATGAATGTGATATAAATGTAATAGAGGACAAGAATTTTCATTTTCCGTTGTGTTTGTCACGCCCCCGTGGTCGGGCTGCGACCGCCGCCGATCCCAGCGGTCACCGCCTCGGGTGCTCGCCTGATACCGAAGGAATCGCGAAAGTGTTTCCCCTGTTTTTGATGAGTCAGATCACGCGTTTCTGACGGAAATGGCGCGCTCACCCGCCACCAGAAGGTAAAAAGTAGGTCCGAGCTCATCTTGTAAGAGCGGCATTAGCGTTTAGCTTTCTCAACAAGACGACGGGTCAATTCCGCCGCCCCGGTCACCCCGGGGGTTCCTATTACCAAAAACCCGGAGTGTTAAAGTGTGTTAAGCTTCATGCATGAGATAGAGGACTTTTATTCAAACCTTCCCCTTCAGCGTGAGGCTTATTTTGTTCTCAGGCAGATACCCGAGGAAATGACCATGCAAGATTTAAGTGAAACCATTTCACACTTGACACCGTCATCAAGCCCACTGGATGTTATATCCACCAAACTTTTATGAGGGGTTTTTTGGATACCGTCACCCCAAAGCTTGCGCCGCCTTATCAACAGCGTTTTACGGTCTGGTTGTGCCCGTGAATATTTAGGGACTTGAAAAGTATTTTTAGCAAACGGCGGTCGCTGAGTTATGTTGCCTTTTCCTTTTCTGCCTTGCCGCTCATGGCCTTTAGGCTATTTCACATGTCGTGTTCAATTGTCTGTTTTCCATTTGCCTTTTATTTGACTGTGTGTCCAAAGAGTCCCATCAGACTTGCATTCAAAATCCATTCATAATCCGCACTCTTATTCCTGCCTGCATCATTGAGTTTATGTGCTATAGATCCGCTAACATCATGTTAGTGTTGGTACCGCTGTAGAATTGGACGACAACGACACGGCGCCGTGTTTGCATCCACTGACCGGGAACAGTTTTTGGTCATTTTTCTCCTTTTATGGTCTTTTTGTTTTTCTGCGCTGGACTCCAGAGGTCACAGTATCATGAAAGGGGAAAAAGCGTCATTTTGGATCTTTATAAATGTTGTGAAATATATCATTTTTGGGATAATGAGGACAGTAGTCCTGGATCTGGTGTCAGTGTCTTCAACCTATCAATTTGTGTGACTTTACAATTACCTACTACTTATTACGTACTTGTTTTATAGACGCTCAGTTTATCCGTCTATCTATCACGTCCTATGTCTTTCTCCTCTATCTATATCTATATATATAGTGTGTGTGTGTGTGTGTGTGTGTGTGTGTGTGTGTGTGTGCAGGCACGTTTGTGACATCTTTGTGTCACCCACAGATACAAATTAATGGTTCCAGAAAAACCTCAACCGTGTGATTAGCATACATCCTTTGTCTTTCCGTGGCGGTCCCTCTTCACCTCCTCCAGAAATAGTTTCCCCGCTATTTCGATGCGTCTAATCCTTCATTAGAAATGTATAACCTTTACGGCGAGTCGCCCGGCGTGCCGCCGGCCCGCGCTCTAAAATAGCCATGAATTCAGCTTTGAATAAAACCCAGGAGATGCAGGGGATGTAAAGGAGAGTATGATTGAAAGAATAGTCCATTGATAACATCATTCTAACCTGTTGTAAAAAAATAAGCTCGTTTCCTAATGTTTTTCTGTCGGTTTATTTTCATTCATTTATTTTATATTGTTCCACGGTTAGCTTGTAATTGAAATAAGAGGGCTATTTTTATATTGAACAACATACAGCAGATTGTATTTGGTAATTTATCATTCTGGCCATGTGTTCATGAGTGAATTACATACAGCAATGATTAATTAATTAAAGAAAAAAAAAAAAGGCAGAGGAATGAAAATTGTTCTCATTAATTATGAATTAAAATCATAAGCTTAAACATCACACACCAGAAAAGCCAAGAAACACACGAGACATAATTCATAATGCATGTAATGATCACATGTAAGATGACACGGTAGCTGAAAACACGCCAGCCCCCCCCACCTTCCACCGCACAGCCTCGGCCCGTGTTCCGATCCATGATCCCGATCAGACCGATTCCTTTATTGATCGCAGGGATCGACCCGTGCGCCGACAGCCGCATTGTCTTTCTTCATAGAATATGAAAGTTATTGCAAAAGTTATGTTTCACAACTTCACCCGCGCTCTTCCTCGTTCCAGCACTTTGCATTCTACATCCCATATAATATATCACTTTATTAGGATTTCAGCCTTTTTTTTTTCGCTTCACCTCAGAAACTTACCATTTAGAATCCCAACGCTTGCTCAATTTACCCACATTATACCTAATCATAACTCGGCGGTGACATTTTTAGGAGAGCGCGGCTCATCATCTCAGGTGTCAGGTTGTTGTGAATTTGGTGACAAGATAATATGCTTTCAGTAATTTACCGTTGGCTCTGAAGTCTTCACGGCATTTTAATAGACGACATAAATTTCCCCCGGATAGTAAAAGAGACTTCTTGGTGCACCTGAAGGAAAGGTAGAGCTCTGCCTCTTTTACCGGTCAATATCACCAACGGCATGCCCTCAATAAATACAAAAGCGCCATCAACACAGTAAATTTGAATTTTGACTTCAATTACAGACATTTTTCAAAGCTACTGCATGACACGATTAGTTTTGAACTGCATTTGAATTCATATTTCCAACGATAGCTTAACAGCTTGGAGTTATGCAAACGCACATATATGAATATGTTAATACGGCGTGCGTGTTGGCCCGACTGTGCGAGGAGTCTCCGCGACGCATCTGAACATGCGTGAGCTTCCCAGAGGCCGAGAGGCGAGAGGGTCGCCGGGCAACGGGAGCGACGCTTCTCCATCGCGTGAACGGAACAGGCAAAGACGCTACGACGCTTGGTTTTAATATCTGCGATTAAACCACGACGTGTTTCTATCCCGCATGAACTCCCCGCGTGCCTTCTGGCCACATTTGCACTCCCGTGTTTAGGTCACGGCTATGAGACTCGGCGCGCCGGCGTGTAAATATCCTGCCGACGATGGATTGAATTTGTGACGCAATGCGCTACGAGGTGAAACGGCGATATGATATGTAGATTTGTTTTTGTCTGCCTCCAAACAATCCCCGTTCCTGTTCGATCTGTACCGGCGGTATATTCTTTGGTGGCACAAGGAATCAGTAACGTTCCGATTAGCTGCTACATTGGAACATTGACCAGGGCAAGTGGACAGTCACCACGGTCAGAGATAATTTCACGCTCTAACCTGATAACTGGCAAATTGCCGCCGGAAGGACAGCTAGAGAAGGATTTAGTGCCGAGCTCGGCTGAATAAAGAAAGCACCGATTGCCCTGCAGAGTGGACGGGCTCAACGCTGCAAACAGAATCTGGAAAATACTGCAATCGTGACACTAAAAACCAGCGAATATGTTTATCGCATCGCTGATGTTTCCCCGCGGCGGGACGATTAAAGGGGCATCGGATCCTATTCTGACCTCGTCACGGGTTACGGACCCGATCTAACCTGGTCTGAAATACAAGAGGCTTGATTTGAAATGTGTCTCTCCAGACGTCTGGAAACACAAACGCGGCAACGGGCTGGAAAGTGTCACCAAAGCTTCATTTTCTCATTCGGGCACCTGAGGTTGGGGGAGGAGGGCGACCGGGAGCCTCCCGCTCGCTCTGTGACCTCATTCCAACCTCGTTATTGTAAAATTTGTCTTGTCAATTTGTTTTATTAATCCAACTGAATGGACTTTTTTTCTTCAGAATTAGCCTTTTTTTTGCATTCAAGGAGACACTCGGCAACCAGCGCTCCTCCTCTGCTCCTCTTCCGAAGGCAGAATTTGGAGGGAGCCGAAGCGCCGCCTCACCACCCTCATTCAGAACACGTGTAAAAAAATGGTTTATTTGTGGAATTTGGACTGAATTGCTGAAAGTTAACTTTTACTTTCTGTCAGACCAGCAACATGTTTGTATTCCAGATTAAAATAGAGCCGCGCGATCCGCAACCCGAACCAAACGCGTGGATATGTAGCCTCCTCCTCTTGCCTGTGGCGCAGACGAAATACATCGCCATCCCCGCGCTGAGCCTTCGCTCTTCATCTTCTGCGCCCGCGCGAATCTGCAAAGTTAGACATGTCGGAGATTTAATTAAAATTACCGTCACAATTCATTAAGATTATTGCTTGAAGGAGTCCGGCCACTGAAATGAAATCACGTGGCAGCGAGTGGAACAGCACTCCGGCACGTAAAAAGAAACACAAAGGGGTCCTGGATGGAGAGGTCAGCGGGCCGGGGTTGCGTCGAATCCCGTTCGAGGCCGGAAATGTTCTCGGAACGATTCGTCCGTGTTCGAAATATGGATGGGAAGCGGCTGCGGCGCCTGGCGCTGCGATGAGGAGTGCGGATTCACCTTGGAGTGACATCTTCTCATCCTGTCCTGAGTCCTCCCACCAGGACCGGACAGCCGCGCCCTTCCTTCAAACCCGACCCACGGACTGATTTCTCAAATTTGACAGCGAGGACAAGTTACGGGTGGATAGACTGTGAAAGCGAGGCCGGCGTCCGCGCAGGACGCGGGAGGGTATCGACCGAACGTCGAACGCATCCGGAGATGTTATGAAGCCACTTGACCGGCGCGGCGTCCAAACGCATTGCGAATCTGATCGGTTATCTTTGCAGAATATTGGCGGGAGACGGCGGACATGAATGCGATCGTCCGCCCTCGTGACCCCAAAGAGATCCGCTCGTGCAACCGCTGGCTTTCTGTCTCCCCCAAACTGCACCCGCTATTCCATTTATTTCTCTCCTTCCTGATCAAAGCATGAATGAGTAAACTCAACCGTCGTGTCTGAACCGCCGCCGCATCCCGGATCAGTCCGTTACTGAAGAAGATTTCACTTAATACGCATCGCTCTCTGCTTTATCGGCCCCTCTTTCGCCCCGGCAGTCAGATTTGCGCAGACGGGGGTCACCTTCACCTCACAATTAAATCTCCGCATGTCCCTCTCGGTGGCCGCAGTCATTTTTTTCGACCGATAATGCAATTTAAAGGCCTGACATAGTGTTTCTGTCCCCCGAAAATCTAATGAACCCTTTTTTCTTCTCTTTTTTTTAACAGAAAAAACAGGCAACGACCAGTTCGCCAGATGCTAAAAGCATTTCTATGTCGTATTTTTAGACGTTATGGAATTTCCTGCAGTCTGGAATTTAAAAGCATGCTCTTTTACCGAGCCCCAGTTGTACTGATTACTTCTTTTTGCGCGTATGAGCGTTAAAAATTCCCAAAGTCATATTGCATTCTATTGCCTCTCGTGGCGTCAGCACTGGCGTGTATCTCATCAATAAGTGTGTTATTGTATGTGTCCTGCTTGGTCATTTCACAATCCTTAAATACTAGCTTTGCTTCAAATGTATAGCGTTTCCTTTTCTTCAGCACATTTGTGGTTGCCAAGGTTTGAAAAGTACAAAAAAACGGGCTTTCTTTTTTTTCTTTTAGTAACAGAGAAGGTGACTTTAGAGTGTGAAACACTTTAAGCTGTTGGGAATTTTCCTGAATCACACCTACTACTGCTTCACTTTTCTCAGCCTTCAACAGCTTTGACGCAAATAAATCTCCAGGTTTAGCAGCATGCACGCACACACACACGCTCTCACACACACACACACACACACACACACACAAACCTGCACCTCACTGAATGGCCCTCCTGTCATTCTCCTGTGTGATAGTGGACTGCAGATGTTTGTGATTAGCCTTGTAATGATGATAACCCAAGTCTCTTTCTTTTTTTCTTGCTTATCCATCTTCCTGTTTTTGCTGTCTCACTCCCACTCCCAGTTCCACCCAGACCTTAACGTTGATACCGGGTTACCGCATGTGTTTGACTCACTCTTGCTCAAATTAGCCGTGATCTCTGCCTCGGGATGGGCGTTTTATACATGTTGCCAAGTAATTAAGCACTTCTCTGACATTTGGGTTTCTAGTAATCCCTGACGGCATCGTCACGTCGGCTCAGGGATGTGAATGCTTTACACTTCCACACCGGGCCCAGGAACCGTGGGTTTCTTCTCATTCGTCCGCCTCTTTTCTCTCTCCTCGGCCCCGTTTCCCACCGCCGTTACCAAAGACCGGCCGGGGTCTGGTCTTCCGAGAGGCCCGATGCGCAATCTGTGTTTTCGCGTAGCGTTTAAACCGATGCGTTGGTCTGCGTCGTTCAGCCAGAATCGAGGAAATCTATCGACGGCTACGCTTTTGAATTTCGAGGTCCTCGCCGATCGATGTGGCGAGGACTTTGTAAGAGTGTGTGCACATCGTCCGCTTCCCCGTCCGTCCGTCCGTCCGTCCGTCCGTCAGCTCGTCCGTCTGCAACACTAAGCACAGCAAATGATCAATAATAAATGCAGATGCATCTATAATGCATTGTTCTATGGCGTTCACCATCATTATTGCACGACTACATCATTGGTGGAGGAAGTTTATCCGGTAAATCAGGTTCCTGCCAACAGAAACGGGGAACGTTTGGCAGAAAAGCAGTCTCACTGATATTCACCCATCCATATTACTAAACAGTGTTTTTGCCCTCGGAGATGTTCCTCTACACCCGGTTCCAGCTCCAGAGCGCCACGTGTCAGATATTTAACATGTAATCAATTCTTTTCCCGGAAACATGCGGGTTTAACATTTGTTACCAGCCTTAGAGAGCGTCGAGTGCGGGCTGTAATGTTAAGTTGCAAATTTGACAGATTTCATCGAGTTTTCCGTGCCGTTTGGTTTATTACGGCGCCCTTTTTCTGTTTTACACAAACAAACCCACACTGGCACCTCATACCTGTGCGCACACACACACACACACACACACACACACACACACACACACACACACATACCTGCACATCACCTTTTCTGCGTGGCGGACCCTGCGCCTGCTCCCCGGGGCGCAGCGGGGCTTTTATTAGAAATGTATTCTATCAGTGCTTTTGATGTAAAAAAGCAATAGTCATTTCACGCCAAGCTGAGCAACTTCGCCACATTACCGTAAGGTCTCTGTGCTTTTTTTTTCACGCCTGGACATGAAGACCCACATCCTGACACACACACACACACACACACACACACACACACACACACACATGTACAAATCCAAAAATCATGGCAGCCTCTGTGACAGGTAGAGGAATAGAAATGAACAGGTGAGTGAATAGCTCGGAAAATCTCCATGAATGGATGTTGAGGCGGGATCAGCGGCGAGGCAATAAGCGTCGGCGAGCCTCGCGGAGCTCATGGCGGGTTCATTGTCAAGCAGCGCATCCGTTTGTCAACACGAAACAACGAAATAAACGCTCGTGCTCCCGGAGAATCCTTTCGCTGAGGAAAAGGTTTTCTTGATCTGAAATGGCCGGCCTCTGGATGCAGCCTTGTCCTTTCCAGAACCGCTCGTGTCCAGTTGTGTCCAAATATGGCGTCATCGCCCGACGCTTTGGTCAGAGGCCAAAAACAACAATCTGAGAGTTCTTTTTTTTCCTGTCTCTCTCTAAAACCGCCCGCATTGAGGAAACAGTCCACAAAGCAACCGCACTTTTTGCCTGCAAAATTTGCACAGCACCTCCTCCCGGGAGAGGGAGGCGGTGGTGAGAGCTGATGACTTATGCAATCACATCAGTCAGGGGAATGCTCATTATTGCCTGTTTTGGGTTTGTTTGTTTGTTTACCTTTTTTTCTCCATTCTTATCTCTCGATGGGAAACCGCGGTGTATCATCAGAGGGCCGCTCGAGTCTCAGAGATATTGCATTTCGCTCAATTTTAGATGCATACCGTCCAAATTGTTTTGAATGCTCGTCTATACGGCGCCCAGACTGGCAACGCAGCTCATAAATGACAATGAGAGTCGGCGCCGCTTTATTTTCTGACTTCTGTATGACGAGCTGACTTAATTCGTCCACCGATAATGTTATACCTCAAGCTCGCCGGCGAGCGTCTTCTACCTGACCTCGGAGGGCGTCGGGTGAGTTCTCCCATAAAGCGGGCCAATGCACGGTCCGGACCGACGGAGCGCTTTCACACCTTGCGCTTGCAGAGGCTTCACGCCGGACGGCATCGACACGTTCGAACCGTTCGTCCGTGTGTCCGACGGAGAAATACGACCCTCGACTCTGTCCTTCGTGTGCCTGAGCAGTTTTAGGGTCTCCGGCCAGCCTGCCGTTTGTGTTTGGTATAAATATTCAAATAGTTTCTGTGCTCACAACTTCTTGAAATGTTTTTTTTTTTTCTTACTTTTATCTGCAACGCCAGTTGGTGAGAGAATTTTGGCTGTTCCTTTAGGTGGTGAGTCAATAACGCCGCTCAGATCGTCACAAAACGAAACGGGATTTTGGAAAGTATCAAATAATCAGCTTAAGTAGAATTTGGCAGAGTCCACGTTATTGTTGCACGGCAAATGTCGTGGAACTCGACTCAGTCCGAATTTAATGTTGCGTGTCGAAGCCGGTCCGGGTGCGTATCTTCCGCCGACCGCGGTTTGCGCCCTCGTACTCCGGGAAACGCGACAGACTTTCAAAATGCCACCGAAAGTCAGCGAAATGCCACGGGGGAGGATTTGCGATGTTTTTCTTCCTCGGAACCTCGCCGGCGTGTGCTCACCTTGTGAACAAGCACGCTCTTATCGCCCTCGCGCCGCACTACAGTAGACACTCTCGTTGTCTCTCGGTTTCCCCTCAGAAAGCGAGCCCGGGACGCAGTTCTTTTTCAAATGCGGCGCATTTATTTATAGATCGGTGTGTGTCCGTGCCGCAGTGTGTCTGCGCTTTGGTGTGTGATCATACGCCATAATGTCTGCGCGTATGCGCCTGTTCCAGCGCGTACGTTTTTCGGGGTACTATGATGGCGCTGACCTAGAAAAGCAGTGAGACAGACAGCTGAGGCTCTCTGCATGGTGACATAAGGAGGGGGAATCCAAAGCCGCGGCGCTCGGCTTCACTGGGCCGGCGCCGTCTCACTCTGTCTGCGGCTCCTCTTGAATAACCAAAGTGGCGCCGTGGAACGTCACTCCATATAGGCATCAATCAAAAGTTCAACGCTCCCCTCCGAGAAACACTTTTTGTGAATAATTTGAAGACCGCTCGCATCTCGTCCGCTGCCTCGGCGGCAAATCAAGCGTGATCATGCTCGCCTCTCACTTCAGTGGCATACGCTTTGAAAAGGAAGATCTTTCAAGTGCTGTTTATAAATCTAAACACCAGCCGTCCCGCCGCGACACTCGCTTTAAACATTGTCCGGGCGCCGTGTCGTATTTCGCCGATGGATTATTGCTCGCGTCGCCAAAGCTGCACACTTTAATAACCTTTTTACCAGATGGCGGTCGGTGTTTCCTCCCGAACTGAGAAGTACAGTAGGTAGATAAGTGAGGCGCGGCAACAGAGGAGCACATCTGTTGAAGAATCGTGGAAAAGGAGGCGGACGGAGGAGACGAGCGTCACGGGAAGGCCGGCGGCGGCCGCAAACCGGATCGGTCGCATTCCTTCACAAAACACACGTCAGCGTTACCGGACGGCGTCCGCCGGGCGAGGAGCGAACGCATCCTGCTCGCGATGAACATTCCACGCTCTCAGGCTCTCTATTGAAATGTAAAGACGAGTCCTCCGAGGTTCACCGATGCAGAAACGCCCCCCGTCTCACATTCTGTCGACCCCGAAAAAGACGCACCGGGCTCAGGTGCGTTTCATCTGCAAACAATCTTTCAAAGGGAAAGTGGCAATCAGAGCTAACGGCGACATCCCAGCGCAGCATCTCTTTCTGACTCATCCCCTCCGGATAATGTCAAGTGGTCGGCTTGTTATTAAGAGCGAGAGTAAATCTAGTCCAGATGAGATTCATCCTGGCTTCCTAAAATAGCCCCAAAGAGGAGGACGCCTGTTCTTGGACCCGATAGCTTTCACACGCCGCGCTCGTCGCTCGCCGCTCGTCACTCGCCGCTCGTCGCTCGCCGCGTAGATCTCGTGTACGAGGGATTGAAAATGATCGTGTACGAGGGAAAACACCGAATGGAAACGCACTCAAGTTGATGTAACATATAAACCAGCCGGCTTTGACTTCCCGGGTCCTTCGGGGCTTTTAGCTTTTGCTCTTCTGAGATCAAACAGACCTATAAACTGCAACGCCGTCCATCCAATTAGCATCCACCCCTTTTCCACAAAGAGATGAAAGTTGGCATTCTGGGTTTGTGTGGTTAGAGGGAGGTGTGATGGTTTCAGCCCACTCATGTGTGCCAGTGTGTGTGTGTGTGTGTGTGAGCAGCCTAAAGCCAAGCCACCAGTGATCTCCGTGAGGTGAAAACAGGGCGAAATGTGAGAAGAAACTTGGAAATGATCCGATGTTTGAGGTACAAAGAGTGTACCTGTGTGTTCTCCTGCAGGGTGCACAAGTCCGTAAGTCAAATTGTGAATCGGTCACTTTTAATACAAAAAAGCATCGGTGATAATAGACTTTAACATCACTCGTTGAAACCTTGAACGGGAAACGGTGCTTTAACGGAGGCGACGACACCTTTTAAATCCAAGGTCACTCCCGTTTTAATGGACACTTTTGCCTTGTTCTGCTAAAACGGCGCCGTCTCTCGTGAAGGAATGCTAATAATTCCCATGAAGTCGCACCAGCCTCCTCGCACTGTTCCACATCAGGTTTAGAAAACATCTGCAACTTCGGGAGGAAAGCTGCACGCCGGCGCCATTTTGTCATTTTTAATAGATCGGACTTTCGGGGGGCGGCTGGCGTCGGCCGGCGCCCCGCAACTCTGGGTGTAGACGGTGAATAAATCAATCAATCAAATGCGTGAAAGCAAACACGCGTACGGAGCGGCAACTTCTGGACGAAGCAGCGGCGAGAGGTTGCATCGGTTGCATCGGTCGCGGTGAACACCATAATTAACGCGCGCTTATTAAACTGCATCGCCTTGAGCAAGCCGACGTCGTCTATACGGAATATTGTGTTTCCCTGATAAGCATCAGAACACGGCTATAAGCTGCAGTCGGCAGCAAGTGTAGCTGCCGTGTAAACCCTTGGAAGAGAAGCTTAGCGGTTTAGATGTGATGGTGATATGAAAAATAGAGCAAGCCGGCACACAATCGTGTTCTGAATCTGATTTTGTTTTAACGTGGCATCGCTTTAAATGCGAGCGACCTATTTCATTATTATTATTTTTTTGTGGAGATCGCAGAGCCGGAGACGTGAGCGAGTCCAAATATATCCAAATCATCTTAAGCGGAAACCTTGGCGTTAATGCCGATGTCCCTTCAGGGCCGTGAGGCGCTTCGGTTTCGGTTTGCGGCGAAGCCCCGCCGACTTTCGGTGTAACTGGAAAATGACAAAAGAGGCTGAACTCAACATTTGAAGCCTCATCTCGCCGTCCAAAAACCTGACGTTGAACGCGAGAAGGATAACCTGCCTCCGTAACTCCACTCTATCTCCAAATAAGACGGTTGATTTAAACTTGAACAAGAGCTGCACTAAGTTTTAGGTAAATAGCGGCTCTCTTGTTTCCCGACCTTGAATCCGGCATTTTGATCGTCGCCTTTTTTATTGAGGTATTTATTTATTTATTGCTGTTTCTGTTTGTTATTTCTCTTGTACCGCTTTTCATTTATTTTCTTCCCTTCGTCTTTTTTCTTCTCCTTTCTTTCTTTTCTTTTCTCCTCCATTTTCATCCCTAACATTCTGCTGTCTATTGTTTTCTGTTTTGTTTCTGTTTCTTTGCCTCATTTTTCTTTTCCCTTCTCTTTGTTTGTTGTCGTTTCAAACAGGAAGTGAAACTTTAGAGCAGGACTGAATGTACCCTCGTCCGGGTCGAGGACCAAAAGCTTTTTTTCCGCAGGAACAAAGAAAATTAAGATCCGATGAATAGCACGAAGTCTGCGTTGCCGGGTGAGGGAACCTTTTGATCTCCGAGCTGGTCCTCAGGCAGATCACTACCGGTTCCCCCTGCTGCGCTAACACAAAACTAAAGAATCCAGACTCTTCACAGAGTGCCGGCATATTTTCCTTGTTACCGCACCGGAATCCAGAGCGGCCGGTCGAGAAAACCGTTCCAGCTGCTGCTTTTGGACCCTGTGGAGGCCGAGGGAGCTGCTCCCCGGACACCCCGGCTCTTCAGCCGCTTACCATCGGCGCTCGCATTTCAAAATGCTCTATACGTCCGTCTGCAGCAGCGTCTGGGAAGTCTGATGTCATGCTTTGTCCCAATAATTACAAATTCAACACCGGCGACACAGCGGTTAGCGCTTCCCCCTCACGGCAGGAGGCTCCCTGCTGGGATTCCCACAGGTGGCCTCTCTGCACGCTCTGTCGATGTGGAGGTTTGCTTCGGGGTTCTCCGGTGTCCTTCCACTGGGGCCCCACATCGCCCGGAGAGATGATCCCCTCTGTGACTGTGCAGGGTGAGCGCTCTAGATGACGAACGATCCAATCAATCAATCAATCAATCAATCAACTTCTCATTTGTGCTCAAGCATTATGCAGTTTTCAGATTTTCTATCAGGTTGATGCATTGATGCAGGGGTCGGGAACTTTAAGCCAAGTATTTCTAGATACATATCATCGAGAGCCATATGGTATTTTAAACGCGTAAAAAATTAAATATGTCTTACTTTTAATGCGACCTCTGGTGCTGCATGGATTTGTTGAAGTGCCGCTTTATATTTAACCGTTTCATAGATGCAATTTTATCATAGCATTTTGGTGGTACCGCAGATCCAAATGCATATTCCTCCGTCCCTGCACCCCAGAGTGCACGGTGATCATTTTCATTTTTTCTTTACGCCATCTTTTCCGTTACGAGGGTTGACGCAGATAAACTAGTGACTATCTGATAAAATTAATATCTTCCTCTTTAAAATGACCCGGACGTGCTCGGAAGCCATCGGTTCCCGACCCGACCGACAGGTGACCCGCAAAATTTATCTTCAAAGCTAATTTCTGTTTACTTTAAAATATCACAGTATTATGCAGAAATATCACAAGTGCTTTAAAACCAGTTCCAAACTGATTTTTTTCTTTTTCAACTTTAAATTGTCTGGGAGCCATAGGCCGTCACCGGGAGAGCCATACAGGGCTCGCGAGCCGGAGGTTCCCGACCGCTGCACCGATGGATTGTCTCATATCGTATCATATTCCTGTCAGTTGAAGTTGAGTTTGTAAGCCACCAGGACGCCCCTTAAGGACAATAACATGATGTGACATGGAAATATGAACTCATTGATATTCAGACATGAATATTCAAACTGCGCCGCTTTAATTAACGACATGAAAGCGCAGTCCGTGCCCTCAAACGAAGGCGAAGCTTAGCCGCAGCAGGAAAAATCACAGGTGTACCGCTGATACATGAATACATTTTTAAAGAAAAGGCCGGATGAAAGATAGCTGACATTATGCGACGGCGCCGGACACGAGAGGAAAACACCGGCAGCTTCCATGTCTTTCACCGTGTTTTCACAAACAAGTAAACAGCTTAGCGTGATCCATGTCAGGCCTGGAGGAAACAGAGCCGCCGTCCCTTTCCTGAAAGGCCGCTATTACCTTCAAATTCAAAGAAGACAAGAAGAAAAACCTCTCCTCCGTCTTCAAGCTTAAAGCAAGGCGATGTCACGGACCGCAAATTGCAGTTGGAGTGTGATGCGGTTTGATTTTTTTTCCCTCTACACAACTCGAAGGTTACACATTTACAGATGCGTGATGCGACACACAATCCAAGCGCAGGTTGTTGCAAGTCCGGGCAAACTAAGCTGTCTGCAGCAGCGGCGGCAGCAGAGGCTCGGAAATCCCGCTTTCGGTTAATGTTGAGAGAAGTATGTCATGTGTGACGGCGGAATTTAACAGCTGTCTCCCCGTAACTCAAATGGCAAAGCTCTACCAACACACCAATTAATATTTCGGGGTCCTGCTGCACATGTAGCATTCGTCATCCTCTCAGCAGATGAGTCCAGTATGCAAATCAAATTGGAAGAGCGGAGCGATTGAAGTTCTTCTACTTTTTGCAGTTTTTCCACAGAAGCCAGTTCATTTGCAGAGATCTGTTTCACATCCCGCCGTCCTCTGCGACTCGGACGCTCGTCATTTTCCCTTCCCGGTGACCGCGTTCTTTGAAAAGCTGATCTGTTTGCGCTCGCCTGCCTCGGCCTCAAATCGCCCATTCTAGATTTAAAGAAAATGCGAGGTCTTCCGGCCTTTTAAAGGTCTTCTGTGATGTGGGACGGCTCATCTCTCCTCAGGATCTCGCTTCCCGTCCTCCCTCCACGGCTAGCCTAATTACAGGCGGTGACAGTACACATTGATCTATGTTATACCGCTGCTGTTATTTTTAGCCTCGAGTCACGCAGAGCGTCCACCTCTGCCCTTTAAAACAATGGTTGGCGCGCCGAGAGCCGTATCTTCAGACGACATCGTCGTCTTTGCTTTGCAGACCTTCCGCTATCGTCTCCTCACATCAAGACGCCGCTATCATCGCCGCGCGCTCATTTTAGCCACGCCAGAAGATAAGGACACACTCGTCGGGGGGGGGGGGGACACGCTTCTGCGGATTCCCAGACGATCTCATAGGTGCTGCTTCGGCGTCACGCGCCGCACTCCAATTAGCTCGGCGTCAGCAATGGCCACCCGTTTAAACGGGGAAAATAACGAGCCCAGGAGGGTGACTTCTGCAAAAGCCCCTGAGGAAGCGGGCGAAACAGGATGCAACTTTTACTTTAAATACAGTTTAGCAGCCTCATTCCAGGCGGCGTCGCTGACCAGACGATTTATGTTCCTCAAAGGTCACGGAATTCTAACGACGTGATTAATTGTCATTCAGCCGGAGACGTTTGGCCGGTGAAATTATGCGAACCCCATCTCGAGCGATGTTTCTGCCTTTTGGATGTGGATCGGCTGATTTCTATCTGCCTTTATCGGCCGCGTCTGTTTTTTTTAAATCACGGTCGGATTTTTAATCGGCTTTTTTTTTTCTCTGCGGTTGAATTGATTTTATGAGCCGCAATGCATTCTTTTGATATTGTTTTAGAAAAGCTCTGTACAAATAAGGTTTAATGTTTTCTATGTTACGTTTAGTTAATATGCCAGTAGGCCTTGCAGTCCCAGTAGAGGAGAAATGCTAAAAAACAATAACGAGCAACTGTGAATTTTAATTGCGCATTTACCGACCACCGAACTAAAAAAAGATTTCAACGCAGCAATGTTATTCTGTCGGATGTCTGACCTCGCCTTGTTTGCGCGCCACGAGTGGACTCCAGGTTGTGACGGATACCGGATTCATGGACGCGTTCTTGTATTTAAATGCGTTAGAAAAAGAATTTAAAAGGATCCCCGCTCAGAAGACGGCGGCCGATCTGCATCGACGCCGCAGACCGTCCGTCCTCGGCCGGGTGTCATTTACAGAGCGCCGACCCCGTCCAACAGGGGGCACTTAGAGGTGAAATGTCAGGCTTGGCCAACTGCTGTTCACATATTTATCCAGCAGGAGAGATTTATGGCCAGGGTGTCTTGTCACCAGATGTGGCCACACGGGACCTCCTCGCCGGAAGAGACGGCGAGGAGAGCACACGGATGATGGGCGAGTACGAAAAGGGCGGATCGAACGGGTCTCGGATGGCGAGATATATGCACGATGGCGTTCGAGCTCGGCCCTTTGTCTTTCCCCGATTTCGTCGGGGAACGACCTCGCTGCAGCGGGTCAGAGCGGGGAGAAAGGAAAAAAAATCACAAAGTGAAGAGGAGAAAGACGCATTAAAAGATCATAATGATGAATCCACGCCCCGGAATGATTAATGATTTCAATGAAATCAGAAGCGGTTTAATGACGGCGGAATGAAGACGGGCGAAACGGAGGGTGCGACGCAAACGCCCGAGAACATGAAAGTTGAAGCAGCAAAGAAAGCGCCGATGTCATGAGAACAGGGGAAATGTATGCGGGAGAGATGGAGAATGTGAGTCTTCTCCTCGGAGATAAGCCTCCGGCACGGAGAGCGGGAGGCGGACCGGCCAGTATTCCTGACAGAGCCTTATCTCATCTTCGGCCTGGAATAAAACCTATTTCCAGCCTCGAGACAATAAAGCACAAGGTTACCGAACCTCCCACCTGTGACACCCCTGTTTAGAGGGAGGCCTCGGCCCGACATAAAAATGCATGACACCGCGGGCGAGCCGGGAGGCGCCGTACGACACCAAGGCTGAGCCGCCTCCGACCGCGTCCGGGCGTGTTGCGTGATAATGCATCAGGAGTGTGTTAAAAACTGATTAAGTGTGTATCGGCCCCTGAAAGTCCGCCGACTGAAGAATAGCCGCGCTCGCTTTAATCGTCTCTCTCTCGTCCACCTGCGAACGGTGACTTCAAGTGCACCGTTTAGAAGTTCGGACGTGCGCGCGCACGCGTGCATCGTCTTAATCGTGTCTGCGTTCCCGTCCATAGATCCATAGCATGCGTGATCGCCCCCCTGCGCCTCCTCGCCTCCCGGGATGCCATCATTAACACGTAAACGTGAACGCGAGGAGTTGCCCCCCATCAGCGCTAAGTGGAGCCGACCGTGTTCGAGGCGTATCGTTCGCCCTCGGGAAAAATGTCATGTGAGTCATATGATGCGACTCTCCTCTGCTGTAATGGGTGACAAGTGTTTCCTGCCTTTCCACCCACCGACACTCCATCCCATCCAAGATGCCTGCTGCCTCCTTAAGCTGAGCCCGGGGAGATATGGAAGCGGAGATGATAAGAAGGGGGGGAAGGGAGGGAGACAAGGATGCCTCAGTGAGTCGCTTTGAGGCAGAAGATGCCCACATGTCTGAGATTCATGTCTCATTCGCTCATAAGAGACGGCGGAAAAGTGAAATGTCTGCTATGACAGGGAAATAACCCTCGCGAGCGGAGAGTGTCTTAGGCTAACATTTACTCGGAGCTATCTCCCGCGTGATTGGGCCTCCTTTTAATTCCCATCTCTCAATCCTCCTGTCCTCTCTGTACACAGGGAACACAACAGAAACAAGATGTTCTCAAACACCTCCCTCACCTCTCGCTTCCCTCCAACTCTCCATGTTGTTCATCGTCTCAAACGTCACACACACCCGTCTCACCACTATCGTGCGTTGATTTAATTTGTCCTTTAATTTCCCATTGAAATCGATATAAATGATCGGTTCTCCAGACCTCGAAACATCCGATGTGTACTTGCCCTTTTCAAACTTTAGAATGGCTTTATTTGTGGCAAAAAACAGAAAGGAATAAATGAACCTTAATAGTTGTTGTGTTTCTGGTGTTCCCTCTCCTCCTGCCAGCGCTGGTACTCTGTGTTTCTTCACTAAATCACCAAAAGCGAAGCCCTCTGGCATACGAGGCCACCACTAAAACTATCTCCGGCAAGCTGTCTTTCATTAACGCAAGCTAACAATCACTTTCCCGCTTCGTCTAAGACTTCAGACCTTTGCTGCGATGACGTAGTCGCCCCTTTCGCCACATCAGCCCGTGCATCAGCCGCTTCACTTTGCCATTTTGTAGAGCTTGGCGAGATCCGTACGCTCTCACCGCTCTCACCTTTAGCTATTAGCCGTCCTCAGATCAACTGGAATTCTTCAGTTCTTCTTATCACCGCTAGCACTGGTGCTATCGACTCCTTTGGGAGCCATAATGAGGGATAACTTACTGACAAAAAGCACAAAAAAGTGTTATAACCCAGCCTGTGAGTTTTTTTGTTGGTGTCTTCCTGCAGCAAGGCTTTCTCGCAGCTCAGTTATAAATGTAGGCCTGTTTAATCGTGATCGTGGCGTTCCTAAGTCGAGGATCCGCTGTGCACGCATACATACACCCTTGTTTTTCACCACCCATGTCAAACTGGGGAACCATCACTCCGCAACGGCGGCGACGCTCATCACAATCTCTTGGTGTCCTGTGATGCATCCTGGAGAGGGTCCGAGCCCGTCCGACACGTCTCCCACCTAACGAGCCCCGTTCGGACGAGCGCTCCAGCAACCCGAGCCTGGCTCGGACCGGTGATGACTGCGAGTCAGCCGGGACCGGAGAAGAGCCTCGCATACGACACCTGACAAGCCCATCACAATGGCGGGCGGAAATCACGACTCTGCTGTCGACAACAACGACTGACCTACCGGCTGAGCAGTATTATGGCTTTCGCCCCGTCTTCACACGTCATGCACGCAGATGGATGGTAGAGGTTCCTTTACCACCTTGTCGTCAGGACTAATGGAGGGTACGGCGTCCTACTCAAGGACGCCGTCACCGCGGGATCCGGGCATCAAACCACGCGTGATGTCATCCCCGGTGTTTACGTAGGTTTTCAACCGATGCCTGTGTGCCAATTTGGATCATCATCTTTTGAATGTGTATCTCCTAAGCTCTAAGCATACTAAAGAGACATTCACGTGCATCCCTAAGCCAGAGGTCTAATGTTTGTATTGCAACTCGTATGCATGAGATGAGATGAGATATACTTTAATGATCCATGATTGGGAAATTGTTTAGCAGCTGCAGCAGCAGCAGCAAGACGTGCAAGGACAAGACAGTGACAAGCTGAAAATAAAAGTAAAAAATCAATAAACGCTGAAGTGTAAGAGTTTAAAGTATAGTAATCTAGAAAAAAGTCTGTCCGTATTTACATTTTAATTTTTAGATTATTATTATTTTTAGACCATTATAAGCCTTTAGATGTTTTGGATTTTTCCTAAACGCATCAAGTGAATAAACTATGCAAAACTCAGCAAAGTATTTCACGTTGGTTTAAACAGCCTTCGTAGTCCAACAGCTGCACTGCAGTCATGAAGCTTGAGGAAACATGACGAATGATACCCTCGATTTTTTTGAGGCTCTGCTGTTAATTCTCCGCTGGGCTACGGCAGGACTGAATCGTCAGCTATTTGGAGGTTTATACATAAAAAAAAAAAAAAATCATTAAATAATTCAGCTCCTCAGCTTTCCTGGCACATGACCTGACCCAGGCTGTTGGACCTCCTGCTGCAGCCTCATGCGTCCCATCAGAGGAAAACGTGCAAAACTGGCAGTTGTCCAGCTCCCGTGCATTTGTTGCCGAGGCTTCTCTGGCTCATGTTTTTATTTTAAACAGCAGAACCGAGCCAGGCTCTGGCACTCACGGGCTCTTTTAATTGCTTGAAACACCACAAAACCTGGAGAAGAGCTATTTGTCTGAGAGGTATGCTTACGTAATCTCGCTTGAACCGCTTCACTTGGAAATACAGCTCTGGGAATGTTGAGACAATTAGGACCTTTTAGGACGCATTAGGATACATTTCAGGAAACTTTCAAAGACTTTTAGGGGAGGATGTGAGAGTTTGGGGATTTTTTTTCACCTGGATTTTGGCACAGCTACTGAAAATTGTTGTGTCATTTTGGAACAAGCGAGGAATTAAAACGCAGCGGGGCCACTCACACGCTGTCATGGCACTTGTATTCCGGTTGGAAACCCACCCTTTAAATCACATGAAAATGGGGAATCAGAAATAATTACAAAAAAATGTAATCGTAGTGTGTTACCAGGCTGTCATTTGCATTAGAAAAAATGCATTGGATGAGCTCTGTGATGGTAAAATCCCTAAATCTTGATCTTTTCTGTCTGTTGATATGAAACGCGAGTAAAATGATCATTCTTTTTTCATCTTTTAAAACAATTCAAATCATGTTCCAAGGTCGTATTCGTTTTGTGCAGCAACTCAATTTTTATAGTGGATAGTTGATGCATATAAACTAGTTTGTTTTTGTGTGATTTAGAAAAGAAAGCCCACACACACACACACACATCGGTTGCCCAGTTAGGGACGGGTGCTGGATCAAAACAATTCAACTTAAAAGAGTTTGGATATAATCTGCACACCAAAAATATGCTCCCAAAAGAAAAGATGATTTATTGTACATATAACACAAAACACTTCTTCTCACATGCATGATGTTTCAAGCAAGAAATAAGCTTTTCCTCAGATGTTTGCCAGAAATATGTGTTTACAAATATGTTATTGTGGTGCCATTTTTAAAGGGAGGAGAAGGTTGGGAATCGATCGCCTCCTTTTTTTGCGCCTCTTGTTGGATAAATGATGTCCATTTAACATTTCAACATTAAAACATTATCTTCACTACCTTTCGAGAACCGACTCGAGACACCGATACTTTTTAAAATTTTACGTATGTACACATACATACAACCTTCATGACCGAAGCGCTCCACTAAAAAAAAGAAGAGGGAATCAATCACATGATTATTCTCGTCTCTTGAAAACTGGTGCCACAATAACATATCTATTCACACGTATGTCCGGTAAGCATCTGAGGAAGAGCTTATTTTTGCTCAAAACGTCATGCATGTGTGAATAAGTTTTTTGTGTTATATGTGAAATAAATCATCTTTTCTTTTCGGTGTGCGGATTTTTTCCAAGCTCTGCTGTTTGTGTGATTACCAGTGGCTCCTGAGAAAATAGAACAGCCGCAAACGCAAACCACTCTTATTACTGTCAGAACTGTATTCCTTCATTACTGCTGCAAGAAAAAAAATCTCCACTTGACTGCATGATGCACTTCCATGTGGATGGAGAAGTTTACAGAACGTGCTGGAAGGCAGCGCTTCCACGGGGCAGTTTGCAGCGTGAAGAATAGCTTTTCTCTGCTAGCATTATTTGACAATGATGAAATGTGAGCTCTACATTTTCCTTCAGGTGTTTTGAGACAGAAAACTGTAAAGCGGTGATGGAGGTTTGACTCCTTCCCCAGCATTAAGGACTAAGCCCGTTTGGTTGTGCACATGGCTGAGTTGGTGTGTGTGTGTGTGTGTGTGTGTGTGTGTATGTGTGTGTGTGTGTGTGCGTTCAGAGGCCGTTTATCAGATGCTGGCAGAGTAGTGCACCCGAGGATCGATAGAGCTTTGGCCTGAAACAGGGAGACAGTACCTGGATCTCGGCCGGCTTCTACCTTTCCTCCCATTGATCTTCATTATCTCCACAGACTGGAGCTTGAGCAAGGAGGAGCAGGAGCAGTGGCCCATACACTGGGGAACACATTCTGTTACATCTACTCACACACACACACGCTTAGATTTAAACTTCACTTACCCATCATAACAACCCCAACAAAAACAGAGTCCGTCCAAGGCAGCTCGTTACATCAGAGCTTCGATAACTCTGGTGTGTATAATCCCCAAATTTCCCTTTGCTCTTGTTTTGTAGTTGAGCTCAAGTCCGCACTTTGACTTTGCATCGAATGCAATCTCTGCTGCAGTTTGAAGTCATTTCCAAGCTTCGTCTGCATCGCAAATGGACGTATTTACTTGCAAGAGGAATTTCAGCCCATAATACGATTTCTGCTTTTAGCGTGGATCACGTTTCGCTTGTACGGAACATGGCCAGTCCCAAGAGGGCAAGAGATTAAAACATAACCAAAAAAATAGATATGTCCATACGGAGGCTGCAGTTGTCTGGAAGCCACAGGTGTCCACGTTGTAGCATGAGATATTTACACAGAAACATTTTTTTGTTTTACTTTTAATTAAATACATACTGGTAACATCCACAAATACATACTAGAAGTGTTTTTTTTTTTTTTTCTGCACAGTGCCTGTAACAGGGCTGATGAAAAAGATTAATAATACAAGTAACTTGAAAATTGAACGGCCTCAGAATCTCACAGTAATTTCATGTGACGAGGCTAAACGTTTTAGCACCATGAAGCTCATGAGCCCCAAAAGATCCATAAATTAGCTCATCATTGTTTAAGCCTCAGTGTTGAAAGCATATGAAACAAAGCAGCGGCTTATACTCCGGAAACCACCGTAACTATTCTGTCTGCCGGAGCTGGAACCCACACGTCACGTGCAGACAAACGCGTGGAACGGTTACAAACGCCATTTCTCCGACAGCAAAGTTTACTTTCCCACGTAGAGTTTCATCCAGACATTCCGGACCCGTGGATAAACATGTTTAATGATCTGACGGCCGACCGTAGTGGCCACGCTGCTCTCGACACCATCAACGCCGCTGTTTCTCTGGCCTCGCCTCCCCTCTCGTTTGCCAAACTCCACCTCCAAAGATCATGTTTGCAGATAATAGTGAGTGATTTAAGACCGCCTCGTATAAACGGGTTCATTCTTTAAAGTGATGTCAAAGGACGGCCCGGCCCTTTGGATGCTCTCAATCCATCCCGGACGGTCCCGGGTGAAGTGATGAAGAGGCGTCCTCAACCGTTAGCTGGTTGGGGTTCTGCTCCTCCTGACTGAGATAACCCGCTGGTGTTGGGCTCGGTGCCGTCTCTCCGAAGATCGCCCGATGACTCATAGACGTTCGATCGACTAATGCGATCCGGTGTCGGAGTCCGGTGTCATTCACCCGGCGCTCCTGCGCATTATTTCAGGAGAATGAATGGAGACGGCATGAGCAGTTGCACCTCCTAGTTTATTCCGTGCCAAATATCACATAAAACACAACAAAAAGAATGTGTATAAGCCCGGGGGTCGGCAGTTGAGGAGCTCCGGGACCCGGATGGATCTTCATTCCCTGATGCAGAGCGTGGATCACTCCTTCACCTCCTCCTGACTCCATAGAGCCTCTCCAGACTCCCTCCTCGCTGTCGTACCTTCTTCCTCCTTTACCAATGCAGGTTTATTTGTCCATCCCTCATGGTCTCCTGTCAGAAACACCCCTCACAAGTTAACGGCATCTGCAGTGAACTTGTTATCCTGGTTGTGCGATCCACCCCACGTCTTCCACCAGCCGTCTCCGACTCGCTTCCTTGATGTTCTCGCTACGACTTTTAGTCCACTTCCCTGCGCGTTGTTGCTGTCAGGTCGGCACAGGTTACTTCTTTCTATTGATCGACACTTCTCCATATCAAAAGGACATGATGTCCTCTACACTAGACATCCTAGGAAATATATATATATATATACTGCTCAAAAAAATAAATGGAACACTAAAATAACACATCCTAGATATGAAGAAATGAAATATTCTTATTAAATTCTTTGTTCTTTACATAGTTGAATGTGCTGATAACAAAATCACACAAATCAAATGTAAAACCCTTGGAGGTTAAAATTAAAGAGTAAAAACACACAACAGGTCGAACAAACCCTGATGTAATGTCCTTAAAACCCATCGAAATGAACCAGTGTTGCTTCCTAAGTGGACGGTTTGATGTCACATTTGACTTGGAGTCACATTGTTTTTGTTAAAGTGTCCCCTTTATGTTTTTTAGACGTATACAGTACATCGCGATGGCCAAGGGATGTATGTGGGTTCCAGAAAGGCCAAATAAATTTTATCGCGTTCAGCATGTCATCCGGACCAGATAAGCCTTTCTGCTGGGCTCCTCCTCGGGCCGGGTTCCACCTGTGGTGCACAGAATCCCAGAGAGTCCCAGCAGTGCTGGTGAAAGACACATAAAAACAACGCTGAAAACACAAAACCCTTGACTGAGGTAATAATGCTAGTAATGTCATCATGAAATATTCAACACTTACAAAACAGTAGAAAAACCCACCCGAGTAGAGTAATGAACATTTTTGATTGGGCAATTATTTTTGGCACACTAAATCCATCATTTTTTATTGCCACTACTTCACTTCCGATAGGGACCAGGGGACGTTTTCATCCCGTTTTCTGGCTGTACGTTAAACAATTTGGCATGAGTATGAGAGCCAGATATACGGGGGGAAAAAGGGGAAAAAAACATGGTGTCAATGAAAGGCAGATGATCAGAGGCTGGATTGTTTCCTTGGCGCATGAAAGCTGAAAGTAAAAAAAAACAAAACAAAAAAATAAAAAAAGACAGACCAGCCCTGCGGATGCAAAGTCTAACAGCACAGATTCAAAAGTAAGTTTCAAAAACTGCAGATCACATGGTGGGTTTGTTTGAGCCGAGTTACATCCAAGCAGCTCAAAAATGATGCAAAGATAGTTTTTATAGATACAAATATGGACATTCTAATAAACATCTACATAAATGTTTTTATACACACATGGCTGTACATCTTTTAATTCGCAGGCATCAAATGCTTTTCTGTTTCATCTGTGCTCAGGACCAAAGCGTCAATGTTTTTAATGCATCGGTGTGCAAACTTCTCAAAATGTCATCCGCAGTTCCTCACCGCTTGCAGTTGACATCGCCGTTCACGTTAAGAGCTTGTAAAATAAAATAAAATAGAACGGTTTCCGATCAAGATATACAGTAAATACAGTGCCGTCCATTTTGTGAAGATAGCTGATTTCCTCTCCTTCCCGGTTTCTGCATCTCTGACTTTTGGTCAGGCGTATTAAAGATGCACCGGCTTTACCTCCTCCGTGACGTTACGCCGAGCCGTTCCTGCACGTTTGCTCTTCTTCCTACGTAGAAAAAACAAGAAGCGTATGCATGAACGCTGCCTCTCTCCACGCAAATCCAATTTGAGTGGTTGTCCCGATTTTCACAGCTCATAAAAGTAAAGGTTAAACACGAGACTATATTGGAAATATGTGTCTGTTTTAATTTACAGTGCTTAATAAACAGCCTCTCTCTTTATTTTCTTCCGTAAACAGCGGCAAGAAAATCAGAGGTAAACACATTTCAGTCTGTATGGGCTTGCAACAATTTTCAATTAAAGTATTGAATGTTTTGTTTATTTTCAGAGAATAAATAACTACTTTATTTAATTCAATTATTGAACCGAGCGTCCTTGACAAAAGCAATAACAACAGGGCAGGGGATATTATTTAAAATACCAACGCAATTCTTTAAAGATTAAAAGCTGTGTGCAAACCGGGGCTATTTACTTTAAACACAGGGTGGAGGGTGGAGGGGGGGGGGGGGGTCAAGGCAAGAGACAGAAGCTCTGGACTGAGGATGAGATACATTGTCCACGCAAGACTTTTGTGTCTCAATTTACCTGCTTCCTGAAAAGAAAGGCGAGACAAAAGAAGTTATGCAGGATAAGGAAAAGCAGGGAAAGAAAGGGAGTGAATAAAAAGGTGTCTTATTGAATAACCAAAGCTCCCAGGTGCCATTCTCCCCCTGTGACTTAAGTTAATTAAATTCTCCCTCCCGTCTCATCAAGCTTCGTCTGGGAGCAGACGGCATCAAAAACCGCGGCCGGAAGACACTGAATGTAATTCAATTGTTGCCGGGCCGTCATCGATTGTTTGGCTGCACCGAAGTTTGGAAGACAGACAAGACACTTATTTTCTCCACCTCTTCCCCTCTGGATAATCACTTCCAGGACAGACGAACGGATGTTTATGTTTATGTATCTGTGTGTGTGTGTGTGTGTGTGTGTGTGTGTGTGTGTTTACATGTTGGATGTTTGCACCCATTTGGATTTGGAGCATCTGAGCTGTGAACTGCTCGCTACGTTCATGCCGAGCTCTAATGACGTACATGAACGCAGCAGGAACACGGAGTACAACGCAGAAATCACACTTCTACGAGCGTAGCCGGCAGTTTACATATTTTCTTGAATGTCAACCGAGGTCAAGAGTACCGACTCATTCTTGACAAATCATCTGATGAGATAATCAAATTAACAAGTGATTACTGGATTTCTCACTTCCAATCAGTATTGACATGAAAAAAAAAAAAACAATAGCAATATTTTGAAGCAGTCGGTTTTGAACTTAATGTGATTCCACTTTCAATTCATTGTTTTTTTTTTTTGTTTTCAGAAAACTGTTGTATGAAAATAAATATATCATATCTCATAAATATCTCATAAAAGATACAGCCTCACTTTTCTATAGTGAAGCACATACAGTATATATATACATATGTATGTGTGTGTGTGTGTGTGTGTGTGTGTGTTCGGACATACCTATGTAGGTGTGTGTATGATTTGGTATTTGTATGAAGCCAATGGCGGAGCCCGCTGGAGGAGAAATGCAAGAAAAAGGCCTAGCGATAAATGGGAGGTTGAGCTCTGACTCCGAACAACGTGCAGGAGTCAACCTGTCAGCCTGCCAGCTTTACTGGGAATAGTTTTTGTCAGGTGAAAGCGGCATCAGCTCTTGGCCGTCTCCTGGATCTGACCTGCGACCGTTGTCAAGTTGTCCGGCCGGCCAATCAGCGAGCACTCTGCCCACACCTCGGTGAAGCTGCAAAGCCGGTCAACGGGAACTATAACCAGATCCCCAACCTCTGCATGTTGTAGCGGTAAACATATATTTTGTCCAGGGTCAGGAGCCTCCTCTCCCTCAACCTGTTCCCTCTGCGGTCCACGACCTGGGGACGCTTTAGGTCCCGCCAGACATAAACCTGAAGACTTTGGAAAGCAGAACCATCATCTCCCTCCTGCTCACATCCAAAGACTAGTTTTTAGAGTTTTAAGTCTCAGCGGACCGTCAAACAGGGTCATTTATTTACTACAACTAGCAATTGGTAGCAATTTCTTCCCGCTACACAATATTTTCAGCAGAGCCTCTGCTATTTCAGTCCATTGCTTTTCCTTCTCCGTGTGGAGAGTTGACATGGTCCAAGCCGGGCTGTTCCGCCTACAGCTCCACCATCTGCTCCTCTCTCTGGATGGTCCCATTCATACGAACCGTCAACAAACACCATCTCTGATTATCTACCAGATTTCCTGTTTCTGGTTCTGTTGGAGCTCATCTATTGGTTGTTGGTTGTGTTATGTCACCATTAAGACTTACAGACATGCAATGATATCAAACACCTTTTTGTAAGACCAAGACGAGGGTAAGGTTGATCTAAGACTGCGTAGATGAGAGGACACTGTGACTCCAGTAGGACCCCAAGATCTCCTTCCAACCTTCGGTTTTTAGTCTGCGACCGTGATAATCGTTTGTTGTAAGCTCAGCTTAAAACAACTCTTTTATGGACCTCCAAGGAATCAAAAGTGCAGGGGGGACAAAACAGTATCAACAGTTTGGAACAAAGTCTATTATGTTCCAACACGTTGATATGAAATGTTTTTCCTCCAAGGTGGGGGGGCGTTACTGGCCTCAGAAGAACTTATTACAGACGGGCAGAGATCAAACCTTCCTTGCAGACATGCTGGACCCTAGTCGTCCAAAGCTAGCGATCAATAACAATCTGAATAAATGCTTAATTCGAATAAAGTTTTTGTGATTCATCTGAGGACAATTTGGCACATCTGCTCGCAGTTCATTCAGAAACACAAGCTGAAGGTGATGGAACCAAGAGGGCTCTTCAGAAGAAATTTATATATTGAGTTGCGTTTAACCTCCGAGAGTCAAAGGAATTTAAATCAATAATACAAAAAAAGAATACGCATGTATCTGCTGAAATGAAATTATATCATAATGCTCTGAATAGAATGCCGGGAATAGCAACGCCGCCTCCATATCCAAAGAGTGGCATGGCCAGTTATCCACAACATCCCATCTTTGTTTTGTTTTCTGCACAATGTTGTCTAATAACAGAGGATGGTCAGAATAGTCTTTGGATGTTTATTTTGAGGCCCCAAAACATACAAGTCATGCAGAGCACAGATCAGTCTGCAGGACAGTACAAACAATACAAGGCAACCTGGGTTTCTAAACGCAGAGAGGAGGCGGCGTCTTGAAGGACAATATTCCATTGGTTAAGAGATCGTCCACGATACACACTCCATGCATGGACTTGTCGATAAGGTCTGGAATTCTGAATACATGCTACTGTTTTGCCTTCTCACCCCCCCAGGTGACTTTCACACACTCAGTCCTTCTCTGTCTTTTTCTACCAAGAACAGGATATTTTCTACAGCGTAGACATGGGTCCAGATAATAAATATAGTTTCACATAGAACAGTAAAGTTACAGAGTTGTATGAAATATTTTCACAACAACCTTTAAAACTTTCCAATCACGGCCAGATTTTTGACAAGCGGCCGGGCAGGAGATCAGTAATTGCTTATGGATCGCATCAATATGGGGTTTGAAAATGCATCGACGCCGATCATACTCGGATCTTCTCATCTTGTCACATCTCTTATGGGGGAGGCGCCGTTTCCATTTGGTTTAAAATTCTACATTAACCCCGGTGGCAAAGGGTTGACGTGACACGCAAACTTTCAGACAATTCTCTATCGGCTTGGCATCGTTGCCATGGTCACGCTGAAAAAAACGACCTTTCGACGACCCCGCCGGCAGTATTGTGATCATTGTCTGATCACATTGTATCTGCCAAACATAAAGAGTTCTTTCACAGAGCTGGAAAGTGTTTCCTCTCGACCCATTTCAACACCACTATTTTTAAAACGTATAGAACTGCTTTGATTCCTTCTCCTGATTTTTTTTTTGTTTTTTTGTTCATTGCGCATCGTCAGAATCTCAAAGGTGATAATAGAGCTGGTATTAAACATTTAATAAAGACAAAAATAATCCTTAAAACAATTTGAATAGATTGAGATTTACTATTTGCATGTACAAAGGGAGGCTTTTTTTCCTCCGTGTCCACAGCAATGACTATTTCCCCGATAATTAAGAGCAATAGGTGCCCCGAGACTGTATTTTACCTCGTGATGTTGTTGTTGCGACCGCGGATGAGAAAAGCTTTGATGTGGAGTTCCACGAATTTAATGGAAAAGGGTTTTGAATAAAGGGCAGAAACAGCCAAACCAGGAAAATCCAAAAAGCTAGAAGAAGCTGCAGAGAGGAGGCTTGTTTTGACCGACTGATTGGAAAATAGTTCAGAATTACAATGTAGCTGCGGAGTCCTGAAAGCAGGTTCACGAAGGAAAAATGAATCGTAATAATGCGTAAAGTAAAGCTGTGAGGTGTCAACATAAGAAGATAAGGATTGCTGTAAATAACAGAAGTGAACATCAACTGCAAAGCAAACAGACCGATGAAGAACGAGGAACTGGTAATTCTCAAGGTTAACGGAGTCCCTTGAAAACACCCGTGATACAGACACGGTGGCGGACAGGAGGGGAACAAACCCACCGGCAGAAAATATTTATTTTAATTTATCATTTGTAAATGGATGATTATATGTTTAACAAGCTAGCAATAGCTCGCCTCGTCTCCTGGCAACACTTTGATCGCCGACAGGTGGCGTCGTTGCGGCGACATGTCGGAAATGCGAGCGTCGGAAACACATTTCCAACTCAAATTATACACAGTGGTCCCTTAAGGTACGAATTTAATTTGTTCCAGAAGTGGGTTTGTATGTTGATTTTTTCCTCCCTTAAAGGAATTTCCCTTATTTAAAATGACAGAAAACAAATCAATTCATTCCAACCCCCCAAAACTCACAAAATAAGGATATTAATTTAGAAAAACCCCGAAAAATGAGGCTATTAATAATGTAAGAGACATCAAAAAGAGAAATCATGGTTATTGTAAACTTACAGTGTTGTATTATGACTCCTCACCTCAGACTCGGACGACAGCAGAGGGCGGCCAGTGCTTACGAACATCGACACTCAGCGAAAACGTTCTTACAATGAACTGAACTGGTATTCAAGTTGCGGGTGCTCGCTTGGCGCTTGCTGGGTGACATTTTGATTCTCTCGCTGTCGTATTCGGTTCATGACATTTTTCTTTGTATTTCAAGGCTAAAATTTGCTCAAATCGTTCTTCGCGGCTTAGAATGTTTGGATATGAGCTGATTTGTATCTTAAGGGGCCGCTGTATATATTGATATATGCGGATAAATATATTCAAGTCTGGATTCAGCGGTTCGTGGAGGCTTCCTCCAGGTTCCTACTTCAGTCCAAACACATGCGCTGGGTCAATGGGAGACCCTAAATTACCCAGATCCACAGAGTGAAGGCTCGTACGCCTCCAAATGTGATCCTGCGATCGCTGGGATAAAGATGAATGAGTGAATAAGTCCGTAGTTTCAAAGAAACAGCTCATCCACTCACAGGCCAGTGTTCCAGGTCGGTTTTCGTCCTTCGTCCACTGTTTACCGCCAAAGGTGAAGCGCTGCCAGCCTCGCTGCAGAGTCAGGACCACGAGCTTGTTGCTCGGGCCGATGCGACGGGAGTCCAACGACGGTGGGAAACGGATAAGACTTTGCCGAGGCGTAATTGTCGGGCGAATCGAGGAGCGCAGAAGTGGGCTTGTTAAAAACAGCTCATTACTCAATTAGCTCAAGACTAATGCCGGGTTTCGATTAGAAAGAGGGTTTGTGGGACTGACGGTGTCGCCAGGAACAATCAGTCCTGCGATGCGTGTTTCCTCCGAGTCGCTATGACAAACTATCCTGCCTGTCACATTGTTGGTGATTTAAGGTCTGGTCTGAAGCACAAAACGCAGTTTCCTTGTATTCCCACCAATAATGTCTGAGCGCTAGATCCTTGCCTGTATGGCATCTCACCCAGTCACTTAGAGCCAAACAGAATCACGGCTGAAAGCTCATTATTGTGAGGGAAAAAAGGGTGGAAAAACAGAGGCTGACAAAAGATATGAAGAGAATGGCAGGGTTCATTAGCAGTTTAAAGTTTTTAAAGTCATCACAAAGTTTGTTTTTTTGGCAAAAAGCAAAAAATATCTCTTGCTAAATGGAGTATATCTTCTACACAGTAGTAATTCTCTGGAATTACAGCTCAGATTTTTCATTTTGCCATTTGGCATCTGCAATAATAAGATCCCAGCGTGAGGCCGACATCTCATGACACTTTCCCATGAGCTCTGTGGACTCGTTGGTTTTTATTGGTATATTTCTGGCGGCTTGTTCGCATCTTTTCCTCTTATTTTTCATGTTTTTTTTTTTGCTTTGTTTTTTCATATCTTCGCACATCAATGCCTCATAAGTAGATATTTCCAACCCTGTCTTTGGTAACATCACATCCAACGGAAAAAAAAAAAAAAAGGAAAAGGTCATTCTCGTGACTCCTGACATGCTGACGTTTAATTGTCCTCTGAATAGCAGAGTGATATTTTCTTCTCCTGAAATGTGTTTTACTTGAGGATGGTCATCTAAAGGCCATCGGCGAGGGGGGTCACATTTTGTTACATTTTCACAGCGACATTAAAAAAGGTCTCCTGTGCAGGATTCCAGATCCTGGCCAATCAGCTGCGCTTTCACAACCAATTACAGGCCAGTATTACATCGTGACGCGCTGCTAATACTACATTCTTTTAAAGACATATAATCATCCGGCTCCACAGAGCATGACTTTCCCAACGCCGAGGCAGCGGGAACGCTCTTTTCGGACCGAAGAAATGTACGTGCACACTGCAGGGAAAACCAAGGAAAATAAAACAAAAAGTTTCCTTTGCCGTGATGTCGTCTAAGACCGCCGCATGACGACAAATCATCGGAAGCTTTTGGACTGGACTTGCCTCTGCGCTGACGCGCTCCCAATAACAAAAATTACAAAAATAAATGGACGAAACAAATCGGTTTGAAGCGCAAATTCAGCTCCCGATGAAAGATTGGATACTTTTGCAAAAACAAAGTATTGATTTCACTAAAATAGCCAAAATGAGAGTAGAACCGAAAATACGTTTTTCGACCTCTTTTTGCATAATGCTGAATTCACGGTAAATTCTTTTAATGAATAAATGCATGTCTTTGGATGGTATTATTTTGCCAGCCTTGTTCCTGATTTATGTCGGTAACAAAGCAATGACGTGGACAAAATAATTTCTGAGATTTGGCAAATTTGACAAAACGATAAAGATGTATCTTTAATCACTATTCTGTGCATCTCCCTCGGTCACCCTGACGCGTCCCAGAGTTCCAACCCTTAATACTTTCAAATCAGCAATGTTATAACAAGTTTCTGCACAAGTTGAACGCAGTGTACCTCCCGCAGCTCCATCAATGACCAACACCCTTGAACTTCCGAGAACAATTTAATTACTCGGTAAGAAGTTGATTGCGAAAGGCAGCAGTTCCCTATCACATCCAGTCTTAATAGATCTGGAAATCAGTTTGCAGAATGGTTACGTAGCCCATACTTACATCCACCGAAAACAAAGTCATCGTCTTGCAATCGCACAGAAGCTGCAGGGTGGTTTCTCCGTATCGCGGCAAGACCGGCAGAATGGAGGGATTGACTTCCAGACCAGAAAAAACCTGTGTGAATGAGTAGACGGTTGTATGTCTCTATATGTGCAGCCACCTGTGTAGGATAAGCACCATTCATATTAATGACTGAATAGATGAATTATTCACGGATAGAAACTACACTTTTAATCAAAGTATCAAAAAGATGAAATTACCGAATTTTTCCAACTATAAGTCGCAACTTTTATCATGTGCGACACCGTGGCTTAAACAATAATGCGGCTAATTTATGGATATTTTTGGGCTAATGAGCGTCACGCCACCAAAACATGTAGCCTCGTCACGTCCGACCCGTAGAGTCACCGTGAAACTCTGAGGTCGTTCAATTCCAACACTGAAGAAGACGACTTTAGTGGTTTTAGTGAGCAGGAAGACAAAGATAGCGATCACCTGGAGTAGGACAAAGCAGGCTTGGAAAATAGATGGACTTTTTCTCGTGTTATTCATAATTACTCTTTTTCATCAGCCATGTTATGGGCGCTTTACAGAAAAAAGCATTTCCAGTACATAGGTGTGGATGTTACCGGTACGTATTTGATTCACAGCTAAAAAATGTTTCTGTGTAAATATCTCGACACCTGCTGCTTCTAGACAAGTGTGGCTTCGACATGCACATATATATTGATTTAGTTATTTCTCGCTGATGCAGCATATATTCAGGTGCGCTCAATAGTCTGGAAATGAAGGTATGCAAAGAAAGTGATTACCCAACAATCATTATCTGTCTTCGACCCGAGACGCACGCTTTTAACAATGTCTTACATTTTCTCTCCCCATGAGAAGATAAGAACAGTGCCTCCCTGACGGGTTAGTATTTCGGGACACAAGATGAAATGCCGTGCCGTTTCAATTCATTTTTTCGGGAACATGAAGGAATGTGATCCTGAAACTTTCCAAATGTTGGCCTGAGTTGTGCTTTATAGCCTCGTCATGATGCCAGTCTTCTGTTTATTTTTGGAGCTCTAAAATGTTATTTACTTTTCTGAAGAATCTGCTTTGGTATCTAAAGGTGTTCCACTAATGAGCTCAATAAGGAGTGTGTTTGTGTGTGTGTGTGTGTGTGTGTGTGTGTGTGTGTGTGTGTGTGTGTGTGTGTGTTGCACAGAGCTGGAGGTTTTGTGGAGGAAGTGTTGGGACTGAGACGGTTGAGAGAAACACAGTTCAGTCAAAATAAAAATAAAACAGATGGAAAAAGGATGAGTCAACATATTTAGGAAAATAAAAAAAAGATACCAAACGTAAATGAAACTGGATTCTTTGGAGGCGAACGCATCAAAACCACTTCAGGTGCAACCTCATCTCTATTCTTTCTAAATTCTACCTCAACCCGCCTTTTTTGTGGTTGTTTAAACAGGAACACAACACAACATTATATTTAGTTATACACTTCTCTGGTGATAAAAAGAAGATGTATTGACATTGAAAGAATAACAAGTCTTGTGCTCCCTCCAGAGGCTGGAGCGATTGTTTTAAGATAAAACCGATGGGTGTTGTGGATTTTAATAGATAAAATGTGATTAAGAGCAACCCGGGAGAAGAGAATAAATAAGAACAAATCAGCGTACGTGTGGTTGAACGCAATCGCCGAAATGAGGCTGCCGGCAAGTTCGGAGTGGGTTCTCCTTTTCAGGACGTCTGCGCAGAACGACGAAGCCGTAATGTAAAACATAAGGAGGCGGTGCAAGCCGGTGGCCGGAGGGAAGCAGGGAGGAAGAGGAGGGTGACCTCCGCAGGGGCGCGCTGATGTCATCCACAGTGGCGGGGGAGACACGGCATTGTCACAACACAGCAGGGAAAGGCTGGCTCGGTGTCACCGTCTCTGACACGCCAGGGCGCCACCCCGAACCCGAGGAATGAGTGTGACAGAAATGGGACGGGACTCCTGGAAAACGGGACGGCGGTAAAAGAAGCAGGAGAGGGCAGAGGATGGAGTCGGGAGGTCGATCGCGGCGGAATCGGGTTAGACGGGATGATCGGTAAGCGTGGGAAAAAAACAAAACAAACGATGAATGGTGTAATTGCACGTGAAGATTTCACCACCAAATGAATGGTGACGGCTGTGGACAAACAAGCGAGCGCGTGTGTGACGCATCACACTCAAAGCTGTCATTCATCTGATTTCACTTGCACACACACTCGATGTGTCCTCTGGTTATATTTCACACATTCCTTAATGGCGCTCGGTAAGTCGACCGCAGCTTTACACATGCATGTGCTCGTCCAGACCCTCAGGGGGCTGTTAATCTCCCAGAGATAATCCCTCCTTAAAAGCAGAAAAAAGGGAAAGGATTCGACGATGTGTCCGGCATCTCCGCCAGACGTAGTTTAAGGTTATTCAGGGTGCGCAGCAAAACAGCGCTCCCCATAAGAAGTGGCTAAAAAAAAAAAAGACGGTATTGATCCGGTGTCCTGATCATTTATTTCATCACCCTTATTTATTTCTGCACTTTCATGAGGTGTTTCAAGAGAGCTTTCAAATGTTTTATGCAGCCATGGAGGAAAATATAATAAATAAATGAATGAATAAATAAATAAATGAATAAAATATCATCTTGTGATCTGTGCAGAAGTTGTTTTCTATTTCTGGGACTCTAAAGCATCCCACGATCCTGCAAGGAGTACACCTCTCTGCTGAACCAGGCTTCATTAAGTGTGTGCAAGCATCCACTCTTAAAAAGGCGTGAGAACGGGTTGGACAATATTGCACTATACGTTGAATATTGCTAGAATTCAATCTCATCATCAATGATGGAAGAGTTGGATTCCATCCGTCAGTGGTGTGTAGAGGGTCTGAGTTTCCTGCAGGTCCACAATGCAAACTAAGGGAATAAATTGACATCCTGCTGTTTGTCTGGTCGTTGTTGTGCGCAATTTTTTGTCATTGCACCCGAACGTACTCAGTGACCCTGGAGATATTTGCCTTTTTAGTTCAGACATGAACGGCACAGCGGCCAGAATGAAGAACCAGAACGGTCCGACTTCTTGTAAAGCATGGAAGAGAATTCGTTCCTTATTTTCAGGGAGATATCCAGTTCAAGTTGGATTTTTTGTTGTGGATTTTTTTGCAGTTGCAGAACTATTTTTTCCCCAATTTCTTTTTCTATCCATCTCTCTTTCTTCCTTTCTTTCCACCTTTATTTCCTGCTCTCTCTCTCTCTCTCTCTTGTCTCATCATCTTTCTCGTATTTCTTCCCCCTTTATTTTCTCTTTCTTTTCTCATTCTTTCTTTTTAAACACATCCCATTAACGTGCCCTTCATTTGCTGCATGTGACCCTTGCACGCTCTCCGTCTGCACCTCATCGAGAGACGATGATGATGGACGTCACTAAACTTCCGCTGAAAGCCGCTGCGCCCTGTTGGCAGGCGGACTTGACCTTTCACCTGAAATGATATGCCAGGGGTGCACGCGCTATTTCAGCAGGCCAGCTACTTATAAAATGTCCAAGTCAAAATCACCTTCCTGCTATTTAAATACAAAACATATTTATTGATAAACACATTGAGAATTCTTTATATATACAGTATACACTATATGGCCAAAGAAAAATCCCTCACCCATCTGAATGATGGGAATCAAGTGTTCCAATCCCTTCCATGGCCACAGATGGATAAAGTGGAGCAGCTCGGCATGCAGACTGTTTTCACAAACATTTGTGAAAGAGTGGGAGCTGAATGAATCCCAGCGCAGAACTGTGATAGGATGCAACCCTGCAATAAATCCAGTCGTGGAATTTCCTCCTCGCTCCTAAACAGACCTCCAAACTTCATGTGGCCTTCAGTTTAGCCGAAGAACAGTGCTTCCCAAAGAAAAGAAAGAAAGAAACCCTGAAAGCATCAACATACCAAGACATTTTGGACAATTCCATGCTCCCAACTTTGTGGGAACAGTTTGGAGCCGGTCGCTTTCTTTTCCAGCATGACCGTGCACGGCTCATGGTGGAAGGAGGGTGCATGAAGACATGGATGACAGAGTCTAGTGTGGATGAACTTGACTGGCCTGCACAGAGTCCTGACCTCAACCTTTGGGGTGAATCAGAGCGGAGACTGAGAACAGGCCCGTCTCGTCCAACAGCAGCGAGTGACCTCACAAATGCACATCTTGAAGAATGGTCAAACATTCGCAGAAACACGCCTGAACCTTGGACAGCCTCCCAGAGGAGGTGCAAAGGATGGAGCGACATCACTGACGTCATCATGTCACTTAAGTTCATATGCGAGTCAAAGCGGGTGAGCGAATACTTTTGGTCATGGAGTGTGTGTTGGTGTACCTTGCTTGACTGCATGAACCCACATTGCATCATTCAACTGCACCTTTTTTATCATGACATTACCGTGGTGACTTGCACCGAATGGAATCAGCCAGGGATGTTCAGTCCAGCCTCAAACACACTTCCAAATGATCATCGTAGTTTTTATGAACGGGCCGAGAATGCCCTCTCCATTTCCCGTGGTCGCTATGGCGATGGTAGACCGGCAGAAGAGGCAAACAGACTTTGACAATGACGTAGTAAAAAAAAAAATCCTGTTCTAATCTCTATTGAAGAGGTAGGTTTTTGACTTCTTACTTGGTCAACTCACTTTAATACCCTTTCATAAGTTTAAAAGAAATAAATTGGAAGGTAACTAGGATAAACTTTGCTAACTTGCACCACTGCGAGCCGTTGTATGCGCATGCACGGTGACCCATGTGTCAGAAAAGGTCAGACGTCAGACCGGCTGCCCTGTACGTGGATTAAGAAACACATTTCATCGTGAGGACGGACGAAAGGCTAATGTTTATTTTTTTAACACCAAGCGATCGACCCACACTACCTTTGCGGTCGACGTATTGGGCATCTGGAGTGAAATGAGATCCCGTTCCCCAACTGAGAAAAAGTTGGTGTGTTATGTTAAAGTCATTGACATCTTTGCATCATCAGCAGTCATTAAACACCCTGTGCCGGGAGGCCGTGATGTGACCCTTACGATTCATTTAAGTGACAGAAAAGCTCGTTTTAACTCGATTCAACGATGGCGTCGGCCCAGTTTTCGTAAGCTCCTCGCTTTTACTTAACGTATCTTTCTGGAGCGGTGATAGTTGCGATAATGATGAGAAAATTATGCAATATTTCCACACTTTGCATGTGTTCCAACTCGAGGTTAAAGTCAATCATTCAAAGCAAACGTAAAGAGCGTGAGGAGCTGATGAGTCGGCCATGAATGATCTCCTTGATTCTGTTTGATATGTAACGTCCTCCTGAGCTTCTCCGAGCGGCTGCCGGGGTTATAAAACAGTTCCCACGAAGGTCCACGTTTTGCTGGTTTTGGCAGCTCGCGCCCTCATCAGACCGGAGAGAATTTCTCACGAGTATCACCGCTTCATGCAGCAGGGATCGGAACCGGCCCGGCTCGGGACGTTCCTCCGCACGTCCAAACGTTTGAAGAGTTTGAATTGGATTTGTTTTACGCAGGTAATGTACCGTCTGATCTCCGTAGATTGCACAGAGAGCTTGTAGACTGTAATATTTGTCGTGTGCAGCTCTGGGGCCGAACTGACAAGAAGGTCCCCGGTCGTATTCCAGTGAGCGAGTGAACGGTTGTACGTCCCTTGACTCAAGAGGGAGCTGCAGATATACAAGACTGTATCCACGGCGGAAATATTGCATATATATTTGGCGTCTCAAATAGAATCCTCTGTGTTGCGGCACAGTCTTCGGCAGGCATGAATATTAAAACGCTGTGGCCAATAATCGGTTAAAATGGCCGCTTTTTAAAATATTCCCTGCAATTTTGGCCTGAGCTTACTCCCGCTAGATGGAATATGATCCACGGGCCGCCCGGATCTGGTCCGCAGGGAGCAAAAGGGATTGAATTAATATGTTGAAATGGATTTTGCAATCATTTGTGGATGATTCTTGATTGAGATAAAGGAGGAAAATCACCCTGCTCTATTTGCTGGAGGTACCGAAATGGGTTTTTGACCCGTGTGGCAGCGTTAACCCGACCCCTGACCCGCCGGCTTCCCATGTGAACCGCCTGTCAGCTGTAATTCCCTGTTACATGCAGGCGGGGGATAAGTCTGCGGCGCGGACGATAACACCCAGACAGTAACTATCACTGCAGACAAACACCTCTTCTGCTTTCTTTTTAACAAATTATTTGGTTGCTCGGTTTTAAGAGCAGAAATGACAGACTCTGTGTCTCTGTCTGCTTTATATTTCTTTTTTTTTTTCCTCTTTCCCTCCTTGGCAGACATGAGAAAAAATGTAAAAAATGCAGAAAAGTAGCAAGAGATGGTGGAGCATTAGCAGCCTCTGGAGGTCACAGAAGGAGATAACAGCTTTTCCAGACACACGTCCGTGTTTCTTACGTTTCACATCATCCCATATAGTGTCATATTTGCTTCAGGCGTGTAACAAAACCCTTTAATTTCATGAAAAGACAGAATAAGGGACAGAATAAGAAAAGAGCGACTTTGCGTTCAATGAGGTTTTTAAAAAAGTCTTTGTTCCACCGTTAGGTGACCTGCCAATTACCGTGAACCTAAGTTGTTTTGCCACGTTCCTTTTTCTCTCCATCTCGCTTTCAATTACGGTGTGCTAACACTCTATCAAAGCGGTTTTGCATCAATCGCTTCCATCTATTACTTTTGGTGAAGGAAGAAAATAAAATAATCACATAGGTGATGATGTCAGCGGCCGCCGGAGCGTTCAGGTGCGTTGACTCATCACGCCGTGAAGGCCAAACACGTCGATCTTATTTCCACACTTTTGTAACCGAGTTCCGAGGAAGCTTTTGCTTTGAGAATGAGTTACATTTTGCATATTTGCCGTCGTCAAACTCCAGAGCAGAGGGCAAGGCTGGTGATTAAACAATGACGACGCCTCCCTCCCGCCCCCGATCTGATGTTTACCCTCTATGGAGCCTGTTTTTGTTTCATATTATCCACCTTTTTCTATCTCTTTAATTTTCCTATTCATCTTCACCTTCCCATCTACCCTGGGAAGATGGGAAATGTCGGTTCTCTCGCGCAAAACGAGTTTTGCATGGAGGAAAAACAGGTGTGTCTGCAAATGATGCTCCACCTATCCTCCGACTCCCAGTCTCGCGCCGCAGTCAGTTGAGGAGGAACACCAGGTGAAACCGAGTCCCTCGGAGGAGGCTTGAGGCTCCGGCTGGAGGCTCGGTGGGATATTAACTTCCCATTTCCCCGGCAATCCTTTGTCTAAGGTAAGGCGATATCTTTGTCTATGTTTATACAAACTGTCAATAATAGAATGAACTCTTTTCAGTCACACACCTAGGAAATTCCAATTTGGAAAATCAAATGGAGAGAATGAGATTTGAAAACCCACATAGGAGGATAAAACCCGTACGGATCGCCTGGTGTTTTGCACCATAGGCCGCTGTTTGGTGCACTGGGGGGGTTCGAGGCAGGATAGGTGAGAAAACATGAAGAGCAACTAACATCCAAAAGGGATCTAAATCCCGGGATGGGCGTAAGAAAGTAACCCCACCTTACTAGCGGCAACTGTTGACTTACGCAATTGGTTTGCATGGAAACCTAGAGCTCGTTCAGCCTGTAGAGCGAGAATATAGCAAAGCCTGATGACAAAGTTGGGGAGCTCCTAACCACGACGACGGGGGCGGATTCAGCAAGTCGTGTTCGACACAAAGAATCACATGAATCCCGATATTCTCATCCGTCTAGTTCTCACGTGTCGATTGATTTCCTTTTCCGCTGCGTAAAAAGAAAGTATACGTCACAATGAACGGACATAACAAAATATTCCATGACCATTACCTCCGCTGAGAGTGCATGATATATGAAAGACAAGTGAAAGACAAACACGCAGCAAAAAGACAGACAACTCTTGTGGACATCATTCCAATCTTGAGTAAATAGAAAGTCAAATTGCTTTCAAGCTTACTCGTCACCCCGAGACAAGTGTTTTCTCTGCTATCCATGGAAAGTCTCTGGGTTGATTGCGTGTTTGCAAATGTGTTTGTATATGTCCTGCAAAGCAAAGGCTCTAAACGGAAAATAAAATGTCAAAAAAATAAATAAATAAATCCTAAATAACCTCGAGAACACGGACTTTTGTTGGAATACCAGTGTTTTTGTCAAAACATGCAGTTTGACGCTCTTTCCGCTCTTGGTTGCATTTCCTTTTGGAACACAAATTTAAAGGCTGAAAGCAAACCTTCAGCTCAGAGCCTCTTTCCTCATGTTGAAACAACACTGAGGATATAAGAGTCCCAAAAGCACCGGTTAAGACACAAAGATAAATGCTTATGCTGGTAATATCCACTTAGAAGTCAGGGTAAAGCGCGGGTAGCATCAGTGATGATTGAATGTATCTGCTTCTCCGTAGCCTGTGCGCATCTGAAGGCATTCATTGAATCCAGTGTCATCGCAGAGCGTGATTTAATGGTCTGGAATGCTGTGAGAGAGGGAGACAACGGCAGACAATTTGACGTCACAGCACAGTGACGCTAAACGCCGAAGAAAAAGTGTTGCCGAATTCAAAATCTCGGGATTAGGGAAGAAAGAACCGAAATGGAACAGTGGACAAAGCAGCCGTTATCCAAGTTGTTCGCTCTGAGGCGGCGAGCATTCATCACAATGAGATATAAATAAAAAAAGAGAAGTGTTTCTCTTTCTTTTTGTGCCGCAGCTGAAAAGAGATCCCTCAGAAATCCGTACCCTTATGTAACATAGCAGAGCCTGCTTTGCATACGCCGTTGAAACGCATTTCAGACGCCTAAAAGTGATCAGAAATAATTGTCACAAAAGAAGAAGATAGCGGGGCAGATTCAGACAGTGTCTGAATAATATTTGGCCCGCTAAGTCTAAGAAAAGAACAACTACAACTAATCCCACTGACGATTTGTGTGTAAAACTCAAATATGGCTGCGCAAGTTTCACCCCTGAGTCCCTTTTTCTCAGTGCAGGTCATGCAGTTTGCTCGGAACATGCGGGACATGTAGAGATTGCCATGCTCTTCCCTGGCAGGCGCTCGAAATCTGGAGACTAAAATACGCATTTAGGAGAGGTGGTGGCGTTGGTCTGCTCATTCACACTTTAAAAAGCCCACCATTAGAGTTGAAAGTGTTATTTTATCTCTGGACTGACGCACTCGTGTGTGATGGGCCCTGTATTGAAACTGTCACCCAGTGAGAAAAAGGGGAAGTTGTGTCTCGCGGACGTGGAATGAGCGAAAGAAAACCTTGTCCTGCCTTTGTTTCCTCTCAAACGGTTAGTATTTGCTTAGTGTTTGAATTTGCCGAGGTTGGTTGCTAAGCAATTCCAGGTGTCAACAGGACAAACGGGTTTCATGTCACAGCCATTCACATGTACTCAGAATTCCCTACCTACAATCACATTTTCTCCAAAGAAGAATCACAAGCAAGAGTTAAAAGTTTAGATCTGGACACCCGGTCCCCAACTAGTACCGGCCCGCGGATCATTTGGAGGTGGTCTGCACTTGGTACAAATTATTTTTAGAAAACGTCTGTTTCCGCCTTGGCCTTACTGCCGCGTTATTTCACACATCCGCTACCACAAGCTAACCCTTGAAAAAAAAACTGGACAGCTTTTTCGGGACGAAACAAGCAAACGACGAGACCGCAGAAGCGCCGCAGACTGTCGGCAACACGAGACCGAGATGTAGACCGGATGTACAGAACACACTGCGGTGTTACTGTCTCCCATCATCCCCAGATGGGAGCGTCTAGCGGAGGGGAAAATAATTGTTATTATTGCAAAATGATTGTAAATGCCTAATATAAAGTGTAATCGTTGTATACGTATCAAATACAGTGAAGGAACAAAAGTTTTTATTATTTGAAACATTGTCGTGCAAAAAACTGGTTCCCGGTACAAGAAAGGTTGGGGGGCCGCTGACCCGGAGGAACATTTCTTCATGTATGACGTTGTGATACGATGCATCACAATAAGCCTCTGTGCCACCATGGGATGAAATGTTACTGACCACAATAACCGCTCTCTTCAGTAGTTTGTGGGCCTTTAACCCAAGTTTCGACCTAAACTTTAATAAAGTTGATGGTGCAGTCATTCTGTGTCAATCTAGATTGCAAGCTTTATATCCTAACTTCATTCCTCTCTCTTTTTTAGGGTCATTATTGAGATCCCCTCCTGGCCTCCTGAGCAGCTTTCCAAACTTCTTTCACCCCAACCTTCCCCGCCTCCACCTCTGAGGCAGCAGCCATGAACTGGTCTGCGCTTGAGGCCCTCCTCAGCGGTGTCAATAAATATTCCACCGTATTTGGCCGTGTTTGGCTGTCCATGGTCTTTGTCTTCCGGGTGATGGTGTTCGTGGTGGCGGCCCAGAGGGTTTGGGGAGACGACAGCAAGGACTTTGTGTGCAACACAGCTCAGCCCGGCTGCAGCAACGTGTGCTATGACAGCATGTTTCCCATTTCCCACATCCGGCTATGGGCCTTGCAGCTCATCTTCGTCACCTGTCCATCCCTGATGGTCGTAGGACACGTCAAGTACCGCGAGAAGAAGGACTTGAAGTACACGGCATCGCACAAGGGAGCCCATCTGTATGCCAACCCTGGGAAAAAACGCGGAGGACTGTGGTGGACATACCTGGTGAGGACGATTCTTTGCTGAAAGAGTTGTTGCAGATCATTTCTATCCAATCCCAAAACACGCGGTACATCAACGGTAGACTGAGCGGTCGGTGTGTGTGAATGGGAGCGCGAATGGTTATAGATGTCGATATGTACGACCGGGAATTAACAAACGGATGGAATATTACAATGTATCCACATTGCGCACACACACTTTGCACTACTTTAGCTGGCTCAGCGGAGCCCCCATATGGCTTCAAGCTGATACGCATGTTTAAGGGCGATCCGCGCTGGACGATGCACGACAACAACTGCTCTCCTTCCTTTACCCGGCCATGTAAATCACCGGGTGGCTGAAAGTCCACTTTCTTATATTCCAGGAAAGTTACCTGTGATTTACTCTCAAAATAAGTACTTCCTAGCTGCCATAGTCACAACTGTGCCAAATGACATGCAAGAGACACCGCAGTCGGTTGATTCATTCCTATGTTTGCCAGTGCACTAGGACACTTTCTGTTTTTGCAGCGGGTGAAACTGATGTGGGCCACTTGGCCTGGTTTTTAGTCCGTCACACAGACAAAACAATTTATCATCACACCTTAGAATTGATGACGAAATACTGAAAATCTATGAAGTTTCATACATATATATATATATATATATATATATATATATATATGTATATATATAGAGAGAGAGAGAGAGAGAGAGAGAGAGAGAGAGAGAGAGAGAGACAAGAAAATAAAAATAATATGAGAAAATCTATGAAGAACTTACAATGGAATTAAGTTGAAAATTTGGCTAAAATAACCAAGTAAAGAAATAGATCAATAAAACAGAATGGACAAAAAAATATAGCTCTATTGCAACTTGAACTCTAACTTGGAACGCCAGAAGTTGAATGTGTTGCTTGGACGCCGTCCACCCAGGAGTAAATCAAATGACTTCAAACTGCTCCTCAGTAGACATGACTGTTGTTTCATAATTTTCACAGATGAGTCTAATATTCAAGGCGGGCTTCGACGCTGGATTCCTCTACGTCCTGCACCACATTTATGAAGGCTACTACATGCCTCGCCTCTACAAGTGCGCCCTGGATCCATGTCCCAATGTGGTGGACTGCTACATTTCACGTCCCACAGAGAAGTGGATCTTCACGCTCTTCATGGTGGTTTCCTCTGCCATCTGCATCTTCATGTGCCTCTGCGAGATGATTTATCTTATCTGCAAACGCATCCAGAAACTCATCAGAAGGAAGAATGAGGCGGAGAGAAATCTGTTCGCCAAGAGCCACGAGATGACGCATTTGGTGGCGCCCAGGTCAGAGTTCATGTCCAAATCTTCAATCAGGGTGGATCCCACCATCTCTCTCCACGACCTCAGTGACACAAAGGCTAAGGAAGACACACTTGGAACAAATCCCGCCAAAATCTAACACTGGTGACGTGGAAAGACTGAAAGAACTCACGGCGCCTCTGCAAGGTGTCGGAATGTGCGGAGAGCTGCTGTTCCAGACCAAAAGCATTGACATCTATTGAGAGGTTACATTAAATGCTCACTGGAGAGGCATCTTCTAAATATTAACATGAGTTCCTGCAGACACCAAAACTTTATGCATGCAAATTTTGTGTTAGCTTGAAATTACAAGTTGTGTTCCAGGCATTAATATACTGTAAGTGTATTTGAGCACTGTGAGTGTCTGAGCACTGAGTCAGTGTGGTTGTGGTTGCTTTTTATTAGAAAGGATTGAACTGGAACCAACATTTGGCCCTTTGATAATACAAATCTTGAAAAAGTTGACGCACACAAAGCACTTTTTTTAAAGCACTAAATGATTGAATCCATTGATAGGCAATATGAAGTGATGCTCTGTCCATTTGGATTCCTCCAATTTCCACATAGGAATTGATTTATATCATTCCGATGATGAAATATGACAAAATATTTTAATCCCTTGAAAAAAAAAATTAAGATTGTGTTTAAGAAATAAACCATTCAGATCAAAACTAATGACTGTAATATGATATATATTAATCTTTACATAAAGACATTTAAAAACATTGTGGTGTATTATTTCTGTCATATTCAGTCCAGAAAGATGTGATATAGATATAGACACATTTTGCGAATGTATTTCAAGTAAATTAATACATGTAATACAATGAAAAGTGTAAGTTAGTTTAAGTAAACAGCTCTTTTTAAGTAAAAACTGCAAAAGAATATTTAATTTCCTTTCATAATGACGTATTAAAGTCTACATATCTGTCCTCTCAGCAGGAGAAGGATTAATTTTTAGTCTGACTCTTCTTCCAACAAGATTCAAAGTGTTTATTGTCATATTTACAGTGAGGAAACATGTTTCCCTGTACAATATAAGTCTTACTTTGCTGTCCGCAGTGCATTTAGATATGTGACGATAAGAAAGGATGATAGTGTTAACATTACTGTAAACATGAACAGTGTTGGCGGTTCAGATAAGACATTTGAGTGCAGCTTGGTGTGCAACTCACAAAGTGCAGGTGCAAGAATGAGTGCAGTTTAAATGGACTGTAGTTCCATGTGTGTGTGAGTGCAGCACTGGCTGTGCTGCATGTAAAGTGCAGAAAAAAGCAAGTATGAGTTTCAGCTATTTAAGAGTCTGCTTCTTCAAATAAACTTGGACAGGTGAGATGAGTTGTCCCAGGTAGACACACCCAGTTTCTACACACACACACACACACACACACACACACACACACACACACACACACACACACACACACACACACACACACACATACATATATGAGTCATAGAGAGTATTAAAGTAAAGTTTCTCTCTATATATATTTATATACTATTTACTTTACTATGAGTATCCTTAGATTGGGTTGGGTCGATACTTTATTCATCCCCCAGGGGAAAGTCACAGTTCTTGCTCCATCCCAGAAGTAATTTTTCAGATAAAGAAAAAGCTTACATTGGATCGCTTGTTTGAACTTCAAATAAATAAATCAAACAATACAATCTATACTTTTACTCACGAAATAAATTATACATTTAAACATTATTGCTCCATGGTCGTTTTTCCTCTATCCCCTCCGTCCTCCCGTTATCCAATCAAAAGCCTGTGACGTGTTCCCTTTTGAGTGATGGAGAAATCCACCAATCAGCGCACAGATCTGAGTGGCTGAGTCACCGCCCTCGTGGAGGAGGAAGCGACGCCTGTTCAAAATGAGTTTCTACCACGGCCAGGTACTGGATACTGTAAAATATCTGTATTTTATGCATGTCGAGTAAACAAAATATCAGTTTAGTCGATTCACAGTGTTAGCCTTTGCTTATTTTCTTGTGCTAACTTAAAATGCTTTTCCTGTCGTCGTCAAAAGTGATCGTCGTATAAGTTACTAAAGGCGCTACTCTGTTCGTGTGTTGCTAACTTCACTGTTAACTTGTTGGACGTGTCCGATAAAATGTTGTTTAAAACATCGGTCGAGCTCGATAATTCTCTTTGTTTCACACCAAAAATTGAAGAGCAGTGGATTCAGGGGGAGGTTAATCCCCCCGGAGCCAGCTGTTGTTAGCATCAACGTGAACAACATCCCGCTGTTGAGAACAGTGTAACTTGTGTTAAAGTAAAGGCGCCGGCCTGAATCCGCTTCTCTCGCTGATTGTCAGCGAATATTGTGATTTAAACACACAGTTTGGTTATTGTCGTTATTTGTTTGGCCTTTTGCTTCATCGAAGACACTACCTGATGTTTTACATGGTGACTATACATAAATGAAATAAATCATTCTTGAATATCGGGATGACTTGTTTGCTGTTTTGAGTTAAATGCAGTAAGGCGGTGCTAAATCTAAAAAACAAACAAACACCGAGTTGAATCTTCATCTAACTGATAAAACCCCATGTTTTTAATCACCTTGTCGGAATGATTTATTGATTTTTTTCCCACTTACCTGGATCAGAAACCCCCAGTCAAATGATAATTTTCCTATTTAGAAATTGCTTGTCTTATTTGACTCCGGGGTTGCCTGACTGTGCGTTTGCATATCTCAGCTCAGGAGAGAAAGAAATGAGAAATCTCACTCCTTCATCAGATTTATCATTATGACCACCTGCTATTAGGGATGTGGGTTATTCTGTCTTGGCCCCTAAGGCTAGGCAACCAAGAAATGTTATTTTGCGCGTTGTACATTCTCACTTTATTTTGCCGTCTCTTTCTCAAGGGCTATCCGGGAGGAACTCACCCACCTCCAGGAGCTTCATACATGGGAGGCGGCGGCCCCTATGGACACCCTCACTCAGCATCATACGGCGGTGCAACCGCTCCTCCAGCAAATCCCTATTCTCCTTATGGAAACCCAGGACATATGGGACAGTATGGACCAGGACCCGGCGGACCTCCCACTGGACCTTATGGGAGTTACCGGGGACAACCTCTTGGAGCACCTTATGGGCATCACGCACCTGCAGGTAACCACAAGTTGTATTTTCTTTTTCTCTGCAGGAGTTTATCAGTGAACCTAAAGAGTCGACATTGTTTTTTTCCTTTTTCCCCCTTGTTCATCACTTCTCTTTGGTTTTCTTTTTCACTTGTGCTCTGCTAGAATGATGGATGGGAAATGACTCGCGTTTCCCAGACAGTCATGTGTAGACCGGTTTCCGTTTGTGCCCCTCAGCAGGATTACACAGCTGGAGTGATGACTCTTGTAATACTGAGTGAGGGCTAAACGGAGTAAGAGACAGATGAATGAAGTGTGTGTGTGTGTGTATGTGTGTGTGTGTGTGTGTGTGTGTGTGTAGGGGGGGTGATTACTCTGCTTCCTGCAGTTGCAAAGCCCAAGTCACAGGCTATGTTGCCCACAGGGACAGAATTCATCAGGTTCTGGCCTTAAGTGTCACCCGTCCCTCTCCCATTTATTTTTCCTGACAATCAGCTTCCCCTCTGTTCCACCTCATCTCACACCCTATTTTCCAACAATTCTTTGTCTTCTTTCATAAAGTCATGCAATGACTCTTCCCTATACTATCTGCTTCACTCTGAATGTATTCCCTTTAACCTTTCACCCTTATTTCTCAGTTGCGAGCATGAGCCTGTACAGGTCAGGTCAGGAAAGTTTCTAGAATCTTTTCCGCTTTCATAACTGGAGCAATTAATTATTTCTCCGATAAAATGTTATTCCCTACTTGTCACTTGTGCTTTCACACTACCGTACGATAAGCCGCGACTTTTTTTACACTCTTTGAACACTACGGCTTAAACAACGATGCGACTAATTTATGGATTTTTTGGGGGGGGGGGCTAACAAGCTTCACGCGGCTAAAACAATTTTCCTTGTCACCGCGGACCGATGAAATGACCGGAAAATTCTGAGGCCGTTCAACTCTGACACCGAAGAACACCACTTTGATGTTTTTAGTGTGCAAGAGGAAGCCCAAGATAGCGATCGGCTAGCTGCCGCGGCTCATATGGAGGTGTGCTCAACATTCAATAACATATTGAAATGCACAGTAGTAGCAGCATAAATCAATTGACATGATTATTGAGAAAATAACTGGAGAGTGAAAGTATTTGACAGTATTTTGTGAAATATATAATACTCAAATGTCATTTATTGACGTGTTAACTTCCCCCCCAATGTGTCTTTGTTAACCAAGAGAAATGGAAAAACCTCCAGATTCATTTTACGTGTAAAACGTGACTGCTTATAGGACTTGTTTTGGATATATCAATAATGTATGAGCGCACATTCTTATTTTCCCCCTCATATACTGAACTCCCATTCAAACCGGCTTCAGCTAAAGATCTAAGACAAACACAGCTGCATCATTTTTTTATGATTAAGTCTTCTTGATGGAGTCAGCACAGTTTCAGCTGTCACAGAGTCACTGCAGCCGCCTTCATCTCTCAATGAATTAATGATAATCCAGCATTGGAAAACTTGGCAGTTGTTTCATTTCCAAGAAAGTTTTCTTCTGTCATCGTTATTTTTTTTTGTTGCCCCCCCCCCCCCCCTATCATTACCCCAAACTCTCCAGGCGTCACTTGAATTACAATAAGAAGAATATACCAGGACGTGAAATGCTAAAGAGAATAAATTAAGCTGCCTGAGGAGAAAATCAGTGGCTCAAACAAAATAAAACTAAGAAAACAAGTTTTCTCATCTTTCTCATTGTACTGAGTCTTGTTGGTCGCTCACTCCACAGGGAATATCCCACCTGGCGTGAACCCCGAGGCGTACCAGTGGTTCCAGACTGTTGACACGGACCACAGCGGCTTCATCAACCTGAAGGAGCTGAAGCAGGCTCTTGTCAACTCCAACTGGTCTGCATTCAATGATGAGACCTGCCTCATGATGATCAGTAAGTCCTGCATGCATACATTTATGTGAACATTAACAAGCAGAAGAATCCTTCTGCCCAACTTCAGGAATGCAAGCAGAGAAATCCTTTAGTGAAGCTTCAGGAATGCAAGCAAAGTTGTGAGTCATGAGCGTCTCAGACCTGTTAGGAGAGCGGGTGTTCCTACATTCCTGTGGCGTTTGCTCAAATGTATGACTATTGTGTGTCACTGTGACGTAATTCGAGCTGGACGCTGCCAAATAATGCTCACGGCAAGCCCTTTGGAAAACCACAAGAATTTCAGCTCATGGAACAGGCGCGGGATATGATTGGAAAAAGGGAACTCTTGTGATGTTTATTATTGTAACAAGGGAAAAAATAGCAAAACCAACAAACAGCTAAGCAATATATTGGCTATTTAAAGTGCAAAGTTTGAAATAGATTTGGATGTTTCTTAAAGAGAATCAGTCATTGTTTGGTTTTCAAGAATCGTATTAGTCCTGCATAGAGCCTGTCAGTCTTAGTCAAGCAACAATAATATAATATAAAAAACATATATATTCCATTATATTAAAAATAATTAAGCGCTGCAGCTCTAAAAATGACCAGACTCGTCCAGCACTTTTCAACAGAAGAAATATAAAATTCCCAACTCTCAGTTAGCACTTCGCTTGTCACTGAAAATGAGGAAAATGAGAATGTTCTGTTGAGAGGAACCGGCTTATCGTGCTGTGATTTATGTATCCTGTCAGACATGTTCGACAAGACAAGGTCAGGTCGAATGGACCTGTTTGGCTTCTCGGCCCTGTGGGACTTCATGCAGAGGTGGCGGGCGCTGTTTCAGCAGTACGACAGGGACCGCTCCGGGACCATCAGCGGGGCTGAGCTACACCAAGGTAGTGTGACCATCATCAAGAGGTCCTGGAAACCAAACGGGACTCTGTCTTTACCAAACACAGTGTGTCATATCTGGGGAAAAATGTATTTAAATGCAGCATCTACCCTTATTGTACGTATTTGACATTTTGAAATTGTTCATGCTTTTATCGTCAGACGGCATATCGATATAGAATGTAGGTGTTTTTCCATAACAAAGTGGACCAAAAGTGCCGGTTTACTTTTTGGTCTATTAATTTTTTTTGCATTGTCCCTCACCCATCCAGCACTCGCACAAATGGGCTACAACTTGAGTCCACAGTTCTCTGAGACCCTGGCGCGGCGTTTCGGCGTGCCGGGCGGGCGGCCCGGCATCCAGCTGGACCGCTTTATCCAGGTGTGCACTCAACTCCAGAGCATGACGCAGGCTTTCAGGGAAAGAGACACGACCATGACGGGCAACATCCGCCTCAACTATGAAGATTTCCTCTCCGGGGCCATTTCTAGGCTCATGTGAGCCTCATTCCACCGGCAGCCCCCCAGCACGCCCTGTCAACTATATCTGTCCAAGTTAAGGTCAGATGTTGGTCGGCCCTTTCACACAGCGTGTCACGAACTGCCGGATCACGCACAAAATATTAGCAATTACACATCATCCTGTGGCTTTTTTTTGTTTTGGTTTTTTGCTATAAAAAGATTGTCATAAAACCATGACCTTGAAAGAATTGCACTTATTATATTAAAGAGAGGCAGGAGTGTAATAAAACAGAATTTTATTTTTTCTTAAAAACAAAATTATCAGAGCGATGACTAGTTAGACCGTGGTTGTTGGAATGTCATTCTAAATTTGATGTTACAGCAAAAACCCTGCCAACCCTGAGGGTTGCCAGTATCCTGAATCAAATGGTTGGACCCCATGAGTTCAAGGCCCGTACTCATCCACATATGAACACCGGCTGATTTAACTTGTTAAGTATTTTATGTCTGAAATGATCAAGGTCTAGTTGTTTTATAAATTGGTTAAATATACGCAGGTACAATATCTATGAAACGGTTGGTTAGACTTGATGAATCAGACGGGCTTTCATAACAATGACTGATTAGAGTGGAGAGAGAAGGAACGGCTGTTTTGACTGCTTGAAAACTCAGAAGCTCGATCTAGAAGATCTCTGTCACTCAGTGCTGGCATAGCTGTGCAAATTGCAATGTAAGCGCATTAAACACAAAAGCCACGCAGTCTTGTTGTAGTATTAAGCCCCTGTATATCCATTTAGTATTGTATCAGCTAAAGTTCCGTGGTTCATATAAATCAGTCATAAACTGGGGATGGTGTTTGACCAAGGTAAGGCATACAAAGCAAGCAAAGATTATTTTAATTTTTTAAGTCTCCAAGTATCTCCTCAAGGAGTATCCAGGGATTGTGGGGCCAGTATGTTGAGGGAGTGCTAGAAATGCAGCGACGCCAAATGGACCGAGCACATCTGAAAAGCACGTTTCCTGACTGTGTTTCTTTTGGACTGCCCTGAGAAGGCGTGGCTCCGTGCTCTGCTGTGTGCACGGGCATGTGAAGCATCTGGTTGTGTTACTTTTGCTTAGATTTCATGATATAGATATCATAGATATATAGATATGATATAGATATATAGATATCATGATTCCACTGTGACCAGACTCCAGCAGGATTAGTTTAGTATGAGTTGAGACATCTGGATGTCTTATTTGAGAAGCAATAATGGATAGCCGGAGTTTCAGTCGGTTTTGTAAAAAGAGGTGATATCGACGCAGAATCCTTCCAGGCCGTCGGACACGAGCCTTCTTCGAGGCTCTTGGCTGGACGTGATGCTTCGTTTGGATTCTCATTTCCCCAGACAGTGAGGTGAAACCGAGCCTTCTATTTCTGCTGCACCCTCCCCGTCTTCACTTTCATGTGCCAACATTGTTCTTTGTGCTATAAGTGAATAAATCTTTCAATGTACCACTTGGATGTTTCCATATTCTTAATAGAGGACTCACTGGTGGGGAAAATAAGCAAAATCCACATCATTTGCAACAGTTTCAAGGTATTTTCTTTCGCTATTGACTCATGGGAAATGAAAGAAAGGCTAAATGCCCTTGGAAACACAGTTGTGTCCTGGACTGTTCCTTCTATTTTGTATTGATTAGGAGCCACCTCAATGTGACCCAAAAGTATTAAATGACTTGATCATCACTTTAGCAGATAATGACTTAAATTTAGCAAGAACTTACAAGAAAAATCCTTCCCTACTCCTCTGACCCCAATATTCTCAGAAGCGTTTGGATTTTCTCTTTGTAAGACAGACTGACAAACCACAAGAGCAGAACGTCCCTCTGTCGTTCCCCTCAACATCTGGTGCTCTGTTCCCTCCCCATCTGTCAGCCTGCACCCCGTAGTGAGTGTCCAAAGTCCTCCTGCTTCCCCTTGTCTCGTGGCAAATAAGGAGCAATCGATCAAATTCATCTGTGCATCTTTTTTGTTCATATCTTACATTCATCTTCTTTCTCTCCCCCTCCATCTTAATCCTCACTCAATTTAGCTACCCCGGGTCCTTAAGTGTGATTTGTGCTCTGTTCCCCCACATTCTCACGACACATTACCTGAACGCACGCACGGCGCATTCAAAAGACCCAACTTTGAGCGTCTGCTGCGTTTTTGCATTGCATGGGGCGGCTCGCCGATCCCCCCGGCGGTGGTTTAGAGAGCTGCGGCGGGCCGAAGGCAGCCCGATGGCGCCGTGGTTCCTGCGTCTCACAGCGAGACGATCCCTGGTTTGGTTCATTCGAGGTTCGTTTGAAAAATTATCCATAGGTGCGAATGGTTGTATATCTCTATATGTTAGCCTGTGATGACTGAACCCCGCCTCGCAGTAGAAAATGAATGAATAATGCATTCTGTTCTGAGCAAATGGTTTGATGCAACATCTGAAATTGACCCGGATGGGGAAAAAATAAGGCTTTAATTCATCTGAAATGTTTCAATAAAGATTGATAAACGGTAATATGTGATAGTTGGGTCGCTGACCGGTAAAATTACATTTCAGTTTTTCCTCTAAAGCCTTTAATTCATGCTCAATGATGTTTATTTGATATAATTAGCTGAGGTCTGGCCGTGAGGCCTAAAAGGCTACATGTAAGAAGGTTTTACAGAAAGCAGTCCGACAGCTCTGTTCTGGTGTGTGTGAGTCTTGGGTGATTTCGCCGAACATTTCCTGTGTAATGAGGATATTTTCCGCCGCTGACCAAGCCTGACATCTGTAATTAAGTTGCGGGGGGAACCAGTAGCTCCATGCAGGCCTCCGTTTGTCGGGATACAAAGTCTCACTGTCAGCCTCGGTTTGGGATTTGGATTGATACGGCGGTTGCATTTTTTCGTGCAAATATTGGCTGGCATCACTTTAAATCACATTTGCTAATAAACACAATCTGATGAAATACTCCTGGCACACGCTAATGGCACTGGTAAAGTAAAACTGGCACCAGTGATGTTGTTCCCCGGCGGGGGCGGATGGCTGACAAGACTGATTAATTACCATTCCTAAACATTTTCAGGCATGGGTTATTATCACCTACATAGAATTCAATTAATCGCCAGTCACTGAGGTAGTGATGATGATTAAAATTTTGGCTGTGTTTTTGCAATAATTACATTTGTACGTGTCGGGTAGTCGTCGAGCGGTTTTCCCAATTTACACAGATGTCGTGACCGGTATTTCAAATTTTAAAAAAGACCACTGAATTCAGTTGCATCATCACTTTCTGACAGAGCAGCATTTTCAACCGGCCTGGCTGAGTCGAGTTTTTTTCGAAAGCAATATATCAGTCTCTCGCTTGAAGAATAATACCAGGACATTCACAAACCATAAGCTTCAGTTGCAATGAAGGATCCCTCCCTCTCCGCTGCATTTTACTGTTTACCCCAGGGTGAAATGTATTCAATTTCTTCTCACCCCTCAAAACGAAATAATCAAAGAAAAGCCTCTTAAAGTGTTTTTGCCAATACGCTTAACCAAAGGGAGAACTCGTAGCACTGGAGAGATTTGTCATTCAAGTGCGTCCCCTCATGCTGTCGTTGCATGTCGCTATAACAGGGAGAATTTTTCGCATGCTGGATGCCAGATTTTAGAAGCAAGGAAGAAACAATATTAGTTGTCAGAAAAATAGCTGAGTCAATTGTATAGCTTGAGACATGAAGAAGGGGGGGATTCCATTTGTGAGGAGGTTTTAATGTATCATCATTGCATGGAGCATTTTCTACTATTTCTTGTGGCAAGTAATGTCACGTGGATACACAGAATTTTTAATTTATCTTGAATAAAATCCCCATTAATTTTAATGTTCAGTCAATTGGACGAACTCGTCAGTGTTTGTGTTCGCTCTCGCCGCTAGATGGCGCTAAAGCGCCGTGGTTCAAAACGGCCACACCTGATTTGAGCAGCGCGACGAGACTTTTTGACCAATGAACTCTCGCCCGGAAGTGACGCAACACCAACACGGAAGTGACGTCGGTGCACCACCGCAGCGAAGCTCTGACACCAAAGGTGAGTGGAATGACAGCGAAACTAATGTCACTGTTACAGACTTGCGAAAACTGGTAAGTTTGACATCGCGGTGGCAATTCATTGGTATTATCCGTATCCGTTAAAGACACACACATTACCAGTCTAACATCACCTCGTTATACTCAATTACTCAGTAACTTCACAATTCAGTAGGCGAAGCAACCGCTGGCCATAATCAATCAAGTTGTGACACTAACAGCCGGTGTATTAGCAGGATAGCTTCCAGACTCACGGATGGAGCCTGTGTTCTTTTTCTGTATCAAATCCGCCTTGTACGCGTTCAAATGTATTTTTTGTCACCTACCGGGTGTTCAGTAATTTGTTCTGTTTGCTACCAGCGATGCTAGGCACGCCATAGGAGGCTGAGCACGAAGGACACAATCAGAGAAATTCTTGTTGAACACCCTAAACTTGTTGTCCTTTGAAATGATTGCAAACCAAAACAAAAAACAAAACAAAAAAAAACATGCATTGTATTTTTGTGTCGTTTGCGCTCTTCCGTTAAGTCCTCAGCTTTGTGTCATTGTTATTAGAAGTCGTCTAGACATGCTTGGAGAGCTGTTGTTAGTGTTTGCGAACGATGTCAACAAATGTAATTATTGTCGACCCCCCATGATGCTAATTTTTCACTTCACCTTTGCACGGCGAAAAACAAACACGTTGTACAAGCTCTGATGTCATATTACCTTTAGATTCATGGCTAATACCACAAGGGGGAGACAGCCGGCAGGAAATGCTTTTCCCAGTTAAAGCCATCATATCGATGTTTCAGAAAGGTCAAGGAGCAGAGAACTTCTCATGAACTGCAGCATCTCCGTTTGTTCTGTCATGTTGTTGCTCCCCTTTGGGTCCACATTCCCTGTAATCTCTTGAATCTTGACTCTTGCAAGTGCTGTGAAAAATGTTTTGTAGTCAAAACTAGTAAGGAAGATGCCTATTGCAGATGAATCAACCTTTGATGCTTCCCTTTTAATACTCCTGTTAACCTATTTGTCTCTTGCAATAGTACTGTGACATATTGAGATTTGACAATTCCCATGAGTTTGCTCCAGTAAATGCATACTTTAAATAAAAGAATTATGTGTCTTTATGTTCAAGACACACTCCTCGTATTTGCACTGTGTAAAATTGAAATGCTGTCCCATAACTGAAACATGTATTTGAAGGCCATCAGCACCAAAAAGCATGTGTTTCAATATGATGATGGAGCTTTTCTTTCCACCGTATTGCCAGCCCTTCCCTCAGAGCCTCGGAGCCGGTGTAGTCATGTGGCCTGTGGTTTGGACAGCAGCGAGGACCTACGCTCCTTACATCACCTTCCCAGTGGCCTTTGTGGTCGGGGCGGTGGGCTACCACCTGGAGTGGTTCATCAGGGGGACCCCGAACCCCCAAAAGGAGGAGAAGAGCATTCTTGAACTAAGGGAGGAGAGGAAGCTGCGTGAACAGGCAGAGACGGACAGCACCCAGGTGCTCAGCCTCAAGGAGAAACTCGAGTTCACTCCGAAGGCGGCGTTGAACAGGAACCGACCAGAAAAGAGCTAACCCTCCTGGTGTGAGTGACTTCTATGTGTTGCCATTTTCCAGTTAGAGGAGTCGGGGTGAACCAGGGGGCAACACACTCACCCCTCTATTCTCCAACCCATCCATGCAGCCGTTCACCCCACCCAACCTCGCCGGTGCGAGGGAAAAGGACAAGTCCGAGGGTAAATGGGATTTACAGTTTGTTTGTTTTTTTCGATTGTGTCTGGAAGCCACGGCCTTGTGTTTGGATGAGCTTTCCTGTAGTTTATTCAATTTTTCCCCCTCCTACTCAAACAAGGGAATGGTCTCTGCAGGAGTGGTCATTTTTTAATTTCACAAATCTTCTGTTTAACTGTGATAAAACATGGTCAATTTGTTTCTCATTCAAACTGTGATAATTATTTCCATAGCTTCTCATTAGTGAGGAAATGCATGAGAACAGCGGCAAAGAAATTATTAACATTCAACTCAATAGTTCTATTTTAAATTGTTTTGAAGTTGAAAAAATGCTGATAAGAATCATGTGATTCCATGTAGCTGAACAGATAGTATTGATAAATATGGGCTTCATGACGTCGTGGTACTCTGTCATATTTCCATATTACCTCAGTTTCTTTGTCTTTATCTCAATGTGGGTGTATGACAGTATTTGAAGTGTCACTGGTTCTTCCTTGTCCTGACCGGTGCTGTCAAGAAACAACAGGTCTTCAGTGTGTGGCAAAGTAAGACGGCACATTTTGAGGTATCTCAGGAAGTTTGAGCTGCTCGGAGCTATTGCCTGGAAACCCCGGACTTTACTTTCATTCTTGAAAGTTATGAGATGATTGTGCTGAAAGCTCTAACTGTGTGTCATTGGAAAATGTGACAAATAAAAAGCTAAATGTGTACGAGCTCTACTTGTGGCCATTTGGATGGACCGTGCCGCGTGCTGGTCGGTTGCAGGGCTTCAGCAGTGTTTGTGGTGCTGCTCCGGAGAATTCCTGAGCGAGCGGTCGGCCGCCAAGGACAGAGAGTAACATCAAAGTCCGAGGAAGGAAACTATGTCCGCTTATTCAAGTTCATGCGGGAAATCATTTTTGAGACAACCTTGAGATTAAGCGGCGATAATGAAGGAAACCACAAGCTCATTTAATGTGAGAAGTTTCCCTGCTGCTCCAGACTGTGTTTCAAACAATTGGTGATTTAGACCAGAGGAAAAATTCCTCCTTCGATCCCAATGCATGAAATCTGCTGTGGCCAGAAACAGTCCAGTCAACCAGTCCAGTGTTTAGATTGTAGCTCTTCACAAGTTGATATCACACACTTTTTTGGTAGCTCTTTTTTTTTTTTATTGTAAAGGGCCTCCATCATTTCATCATCATACTTTAACATGCATAAAGTAACCGGAAAGATCTCATAAGACGCTTAACTTTACTATAAGACCTGATAAAACTTGTCTATCTTAATCTGTTACCAATCATGCATTCAACTTACCATCCACAGAGTAAAATGAACAGAAAAACATTTAATTCGGAGAGCTTATGGATGAAGTGTTAGCAAGATGTTTGTATTGATAACAAATTTGAAGAACCTCAGTCGATTTTGATGATGTTTCAAAATCGGCTGATACATTGTTGTGTGTTAATGCTGAAAAAGGTTCATGTCTTCAGAAACAGTCTCACCCAGCATCTATGTTTTAGGACACTAGTGGTTTTCCACGTGACTGAAAGCATGCAGTGGGGAATTGATGTCTCCTTTGCCCACAGGGGCGAGTGAGAGTGAGCGGTTGTTTGTCTAAATGTGGCACCGTTGATGGGCCGGCGAGCGGTCCAGGCCGTCGCCCGCTTCGCCCAACGACAGCTGGGATTTGCTCCAGCATCCCAGCGCGACCCTGACTGCAGGACAAGCACAATGAACTGCACTGTATGTACGCCCTTTTCCTTTCAAAGGAATTGCTGCCATTTGATTATTTTTAGTCAATTGTAATTTGATAGGAGGCCAAGCGTCAGGACCTGGGTTCAAGAAATCCATCCACCTCAGTAAAAAAGTTGAAAATTGTCTGAGGACCGCGGGCATCTTATGGACCATTGATTTGGTAATTATTACTTTTGGTTCTTCAGGAGGATCGAGTGATCTGTGTTTCACCAAACGCTTGAGATGATTTTGGTTAAAAGGAAAACAGCCAGAAAATAAAAGTGTACTGAGTTAGGACTACAAAAGTGGACTTTCAATTGTGAGATTTTTACATAATTATCTATGTCTATTGGGCAAAATGCAGGTTTCGGCCAAAAATGCTAAATTAAATGGGAGAATTTCTGTCTGTCCTCTGAAGATTTTCTTGTTCAAATATAGATTATGTTTTGACTGATTTTCAATTTATATGCTTTATATAATCCATATATATATATATATACTATATACCGTAATTTCCGGACGATAAGCCACGACTTTTTTCACCTAAACAACGATGCGGCTAATATATGGACTTTGGGTGGGGGACGCTAACGAGCTTCACGCCGCTAAAACATTTATCCTCGTCACATCGGACCGATGAAATGACCAGGAAATTCTGAGTCCGTTCAACTCCGACACCAAAGAAGACGACTTTGACGGTTTTAGTGCGCAGGAGGAAGACCGAGATAGCGATCGGCTAGCCGGTGCGGCTTATATTGAGGTGCGCTCAATAGTCGGGAAATTATGGTATATATATATATATATATATATATATATATATATATATATACATACGTATATACGTAGCTCATCTAATGGGCGATAACCTTTGAACGAGCCAGGATAAGTTCCATATATATATATACACTGCGCAAAAAAATAAAGGGAACACTTAAAAAACACATCCTAGATGTAAATGAATGAAATATTCTTATGAAATACTTTGCTCTTTACACAGTTGAATGTGCTGACAACAAAATCACACAAAAATGATCAATGGAAATCAATCGTATCAACCCATGGAGGTCTGGATTAGGAATCACACTCAAAATTAAAGTGTAAAAACAAACTCCAGGCTGATCCAACTTTGATGTAATGTCCTTAAAACAAGTCAAAATGAATCTGTGTTGCTTCCTGAGTGGACACTATGATTTCACACAAGTGTGATTGACTTGGAGTTACATTGTGTTGTTCAAGTGTTCCCTTTATTTTTTTTGAGCAGTATATACATATATATATATATATATATATACTGTAATCCCCTGATTTTTATTTTTTTGGTATTTTGGTTCTATTTGGCGGCACTTATACAAGTGATTTCTTGTATAATAATATGTGAACTTTATGATAATAAATGCTAAAACAGAAAAGATCCCCCCAAAGTCATACTTTAAACTATAAGTTAATACAACTTTATCTGACGATCAGTGCAACTTCATTGAAACCCCCTTTCGATCAGACGTCTGCAAAAATATTTTGTCACTGTTTCACTGCAGCCGTTTGGTCTTTCCAGTAATAAATCACAAAAAGCCGCACGTCTTCCACGGCTCAGTGGCTCATCTAATGGGCGATAACCTTTGAACGAGCCAGGATAAGTTCCGCTGTGTGACCCCGCCAGCATTCAAAATGGGAAAGATTATGAGGCTCTAATTTACATTTGCAACAGAGTGCTAAACGCTGTGCTATCGGCCCTCATCGCATTGTGCCGGCCCTCATCAGCGGAATGACCCGATCCACTCCAGTAACCCTGCTTGTTTGTTCTCCCACAAAATTGCTTCAACCCGGGGGAAGTTTCCATCTGAAAGGACGGAGAATTGAGACGTTGGAATCTAGATTTTGGATGCAGAAAGGTAACGCGTACGTCCCTCTGAGAACAATCATCGGACAGGTTCGCCGTTGAACAATAGCCCACATCCTTGGAACAGACAGTGGACTGTGGGAACCGAACGGCGAGGCTCCTGGGAAAGCGGGGGGATGCCGGCTGGTGTTCCATTGTATTTGCTGGATGATGAGGATAATGAGTGTGGGTGATGCTGGCTGTTATTTTTCTTCATCTTTTTTTTGTTTTTTTTTGTAAGGGAGGTGCAGTGTAACATCCTGAATGGACAGACAGGAGACCGCAGGAACAATGGAGCTCGGGCATTACATCCCCTTTCAAACATACACAGTCTCCAGGAACTCAGGTACACAGAAGCACACCATAAATAAATATATGAAGGATGAAGCTGAACGTTCTCACAGTAGAGCTGAGCAGCGTCAGTCTCTCTGGGTTTAGATCCCATGTAACCCCGATAACCGGGGATCTAAATTGAATGCATTCATTTATGCTTTTGAGTATCAACGCTAATTATTGGTTCAAATTTTCTGCTTGCTTCTTCAATCGTCCACCAGGACGATCCATCCGAGTGCAGGGTTGTTACCCCTGAAGGCACTCCGATCCTAAATCCTCCTTTTAGAACTTAAGAGCTTGCAGTTTCTACTGAGAATTTAAAATGGATCGCAATGAGCGAAATCACATTTTGAATGCATTTATTTATGCAGTATTTCTATTAAAATGGGACACACACACACACACATTTGCTCTTGTTAATTCTGCTTTTGTATATTTGGCATTTCCAGCCAATACTGTTTCACCTTATTTTATTCATGCATTTATTTATGGAGTATTTCTGTTGAAACGGGGGGCACATTTTTTCACCTTATCACTGTTTCACCTTATGCTATTTATATTTGTCAAAACATGCCATACAAAACCAAAATGTCTTGACCCCTTCAAACTCTGAGATTCACCGCATCAAGAGATTCAGTGCACTCTCTCACCGAAGCTCCCAGGGAAGGCAAACGATGCTTCATAAAGCAGAGGGTTATCATGTTCTTCAACTTAGCATACATAGGTTCCAAGTCGTTTCCAAGAGGATTAGAGAATCAGAATCACCTTATTTATCCCAAAGGGGCAATTGGTGGGAATATCTTTCATTTACTGGCCCTCCTAATTGTCTCCAACCCCGGTTTCCATCCTCCTCCTGGTGGACTTTGATGATGATGATGATGGGGCTGTGACACTGGGTCAACGCAGCACTGGGGAACACGGCTGAAACAATGCAACAATGCCCACCGCAGCCCCCCATTGTCTGGGTGAACAATCCTCCTGCAGCGCTCTCTGGGGAGAAACAATACTGGACGGGAAACGCACACAGAACCACTTCCTATCCAGTGTTTAAATTTAGGAGCTCGTCTGAAACCGATTGTTTTGTCGAACAGCAAAGTGGCCAGATGAAGGAACGGGTGATCGGGATTGACTTTGTTATGGACACGGAGACAGTTGTGTGTGCGTGTGTGTGTGTGTGTGTGTGTGTGTGTGTACGTTGGCATATGTAAATACATGTATGAACCACCCCCCAAAAAGCAGGGTCGTTTCGCCATGCAGTTGCATGCTAATAGAGACGTCTTACATAACTGACACAACCTCACTAACCCCTCCGCTCGCTATTCTCAGCCTGGTTGCTTGATTGTGTGTGAAATCCCTGCTGTTTATGCAACATCGCACTGCTCATTCTGAAGTTGTTGCGTTTGTCTTCATGCGTGTTATTTAAATGTGTTCTTTAGCAGAGACTCATGCTTAACAACTATACTGGCATACATTTTGGGACCAAAAAGCACAATCAAATCTAACTGCGGCCTTCAACAACAACAACAACAACAACAACAACAACAAGCTTTATTTAGTCATCTTCAGTTAAACATACAGTGCAGCATCAGCTAGATTTCTTTTCTCTCTATTTACATTTATATTCATATTTATTGTTTCTCATGTTTGACATAACTGTTATGCTGCTGAGACAAAGGAATTTCCGCTTTGGGAATCTATAAAGTTTATCTTATTTGTATTTCAACCATCCTCGATGAACCACAAGCCGCTCAGCATCGTGTTGCTGAGAGGAAGCTCGGGAATCGAACCAGGAGTGTTCGGTTCCAAGACCGCTGCTCTAAACCCGTGAGCAACATTATTATCTAATAGTAAATACTGAAAACATCCTTAACTGCGTGAATTCTAGAGGAGCTGGAGTTGGCGGAGGGATTTATGGGGGTGACCTTCAAGGCCCCCCCGCCTCCGGTTTACCGTTTCCTCCGAGAGCCTGGTCTGGATGCCTTCTGATGATCATCTGAGGGGCAAAGCAACGTTGTGCCCTTCGATACGGTTTTGTTCATGGCGCTCGTTTACCCCTCACGTGTCATGAAGAGCACGCGTATAAGTAGCATATCAGCTCCCGACTGAGCACCGGCCGAGTATTTCAATATTCTTCAACAAAATACTGCTCTACGTGAGAGTCAAGTCAGTTGACTCACACAGCTGCTATGACGAAATAATATTCCTGAGCAATGGTTTACAGGATAAGCGGTAACTGCAAGGTTCTTTGCTAAAACTAAGTGACTCATCTGTGAATCCATGAGAAAGCTGCTGTGATCCGGTGCCATCAGGAGGGTGGAATCATCCTGCTTGCCAACAAAATAAGGAAATGGATCAGCAGTGTCTTCAACAATGTCAGGAAACTGCCAGTCAGTCCCGCCGTCGGACGTATGACTTTTAATGATGACCTTTTGCACAGATAAACCTTTTCCCAAACACTGACGTGCGGTGAAAATATCTGTGGAATTTACGTCCAGTTGATCAAGCTTCTATCTGTGTGATCATCTGGTATCGTTTCCCGGAATCCGGCGTCATACCGGTTAATTCTATTCAAGTAGTTAATACACTTTCCCTCAGAGGCCACAGGGAGTGCAGCTTGTGTTTGTATTCATACGGAAGATGGATGCAAAAAATGGAAATCAGCTGCGCCGGCTGGCAGCCGCATGGCGACGCGGGCCGGCCCCCGCAATCTGTTTTCTGACCCTCTTTGTGGAAAAAAAAACCACACACATTAACAAGCAGAGCGGTGCAGGGCGCGCACGCACCCACCCACCTGGACCAGGATAACAAGGCTGACGCCGGAACGCCGGCCAAGTTCTTGTGAACTGGCACCGGACCAGGCAGCTTCAGTGGATTGGATTGTTCATTCAGCAATATTTGCCAATTTCTTCTTGACACGCAGAACGGGGCTCGACACACACACACACACACACACCGCATCCCACTTTGAGGACTTTCTACAAACATTACATCACGAAACATTTCCAGCAAATTGGAGCAAATGAGAAATTTGTTTTTCATCTGCATATTTCCACCGTTGGGCCTCAACCGGTGTCTTGATCAACAGTGCGTTGCCCCGTGGAAATGTTCTCCTCCAAATAAACCCCCCAAAAAATAAAAAAATCTTGCGAGATAAATACCTATCGCCATGGAAACAGCGTTAAAAAAATGACTGATGTTTTGCAGCTTGTTTTATTTATCTACTCGTTTATTTTCTCTGAGCACACATCTAACAGTGACCTCTCCCCTGGGGATAGTAAATAGCAGAGGTGTAAAATGCCGTCACACACCGTGTGAACATCTCCAGGCGTGTCAGCGATGACGCCGCGTGTTCTTCAGGTGCTTCTTCTTGCGCACCTTCCCTCGTGACCTCGCGTCATCGGACGTGGAAGCTCACAGACGGCACGTTTTGTGGGAGCGGCGCCAAAGACGGCGCGAACGCCATTCGTTTAGAAAAGCTCGATCTTTTATTAACGTTCCTCAAAATAATAAATATCAACACTGTTCAAAATAGCTTAAATACAAACTTGAGCCCATCCGCCGTTCTCCTTCATTGAATGTGTACATTCTGTACCGCTTTCAGTCTGAACACGTGTGTGTGTGTGTTAGTCCTGTTCACCCCAAGAGATCCCATTCCTCTGTTTTCCATCATGGCAGTGTAGCATGCAGTGTTTTCCTCTCTCGCTAAAATACGGTGGTTATTATAAATTACATGTCCTTTGAAATCCCAGCAGTCCCATGGTTTGGCCCCCCTTCAGCAGTCTCTGGTCCCATGTGGAGGGACAAGAACTCAATGGGTGAAAGGGGGGTAAAATGGAAAAATACATTTTGTGTGTGTGTGTGTGTGTGCGTGCTACTATTATCAAGGCCACCATCCTCTTGGGAGCTCCACAGAGTTCAGTGCATTCCACGGGGTGGACGGAGTCATGAGGCGAGAGGATGTGGCTTCTGAGAATCCCGCAGACGGCGCTTTCCATCGCTGAGCTCGTTTGGATCCCTTTCCCCTCCCATCCGTCGTCCCCGAGCAGTGTTCTCCTACTTTCATGTCCAGTGCAAAAAAGAAAAAAAAAACAAACAGAAAAGCAAGGCATCTCGTGATTTTCAGCAGCTATCACTGGATCACATTTCTTGGCTTTGAGGAAGGAGTGTTTTTGACGCAGGTCTTCGGCTGCCTCTCGGGCATCCAGAACGCGACGCCAAACCTCTTCCCTCGCCGCGCAGCCGTGATGTTCAAGCGTCACCCGCGCGGTGGAAGCGACGGAGAATCATTACGGCTCGTCGACAAACGACCGAGTTATTCGCTGCTTTTGTTTCCCGGCTTCACACGTAATGTTTCTGGTTGTTGTGTTTGCTCTTGAGGGCCGGACCGGAGTTTTCACGGTCGGGGCGATGATGATGTTTGAGTCGTTGGGCTCTCGGAGAACGCGCCGCGCCCAAAGGCCGCACGCAGTTCACGTAGCTCGGCAGCGAGTCGCTCCCGCCGTTCCCCGGGATCACATTTACTGCTACTTCTGCGTAGCTCTCGGCGGGGCGCCGGCAGCCCGCGGCCTCGACCGGCAGGTCACCGAGGCGGCCCGGAGCCGGGATCTCGGGAATCTCCCGCAGCTCCGACACCCGCTTGCGGTGCGGCAGGTACCGCGGCCGCTCGGCGCGGTAGCGCTTCTCCAGTCGGTGCGAGATGGCGAGCTGGATCAGGTGAAGGAGCTCGATCAGGTTGAGGAGGAGCGAAACGGCGGCGATAACCTGAGTGTAAATGGTGAATATGGTCTTCTCGGTGGGCCGGGAGACGAAGCAGTCAACTGTGTGGGGACAAGGGGGCGCCGTGCACTCGAACCTCGCCGCGATGACGATGCCGTCGTAGAGGAACCACAGTCCGACCATGAAGCCAACTTCTAGGAGAACTTTTGTCAGGATGCTACACGCGTACGCAAACAGCAGCCGGCCTTTCAGCTTCAGGGCTTCGGGCGGGTTTCTGACGGCCCTGCCGCCTTTGCCGCCATCTTCCTCCTCCGCCGTATCTTTTGCTTTTGTCTTTTTCTCCCTCTCCGTCCTGCGTCCTTTACTCCCGCCATCGCCGTCCTCCGCCCCGTCGTCGTCTCCGTCCTTCTCCCCCCTGGACCTTATAGCCACGTATCCAAAGTAGAAGATGGTCGGCGTGGAGACGAAGATGACTTGCAGGACGAAGTAGCGAAAGTGTGAGATGGGGAAGGCTTTGTCGTAGCAGACGGCGGGGCAGCCGGGTTGGTTGGTGTTGCAGACAAAGTGAACTTGCTCGTCATCCCAAGCCGACTCCGCCGCCGTTCCCAGAACCAGCATGCGGAACAGGAAGAGAACCGTGAGCCAGACCCGGCCGATGCCCGTCGAATATTCCTGGCCCTCCTCTAATAGTTGCTCCAGAAAAGACCAGTCAGCTCTGGACATCCTCTGCGCCTTTAAAGGGAGAAGATAAGGAAGCAAAAATGGGACTCATTATTCCTCCGATTAGGAAAAACACAAAGACGTGCTCGGATTAGAAGGAGGGAAAACAAAGGCGATGTGTCAAACATTATTTTACCGCACATACACATACTATACTGGGCTGTAAAAGAGCAGGTTTTAGATAATAAAAACCTCCATAAACTCCAAATTCCGCGACTGTGCCACCTCACACCAGATCCCTTTTTTTGATTTCCACCACAGGGTTTGTGTGAAACACACACCTCATACATGCGCATACATTCACCGTCTGTGAGCTAAGTTTCTCCACCCATTACTTCTTCCATGAGGTCATAGTGGTCCTACGGTGGGCTCCAACGAGTCACAGCAAAAACAGGACCTCAATACATTTCTTTTTCAATGAGCCAAGGCACGAGCAGATTGCAGCGACATCTATTTTTAATATGAATTTATGTCGCTCCGGATGAAAGTGTGTGTGAGTTCAGTCAGCCGATCAGATTTAATGTAGCCGTTCTTATCACTGATAAGGGACATGAGCCGTTCAGTGAGAAAGGGTGTTATTAAGGTGAGGGGGTGGTTGGAAGTATTTGGTGATAATTGATGCTCAGGGAGTCACGCAAACACACACACACACGCACACACACATCTGAATAAACATCCTGTGCGGCAGGGATACGGCCCTGCGACAACATTTGTATTAGTTGAGGTTGCGTTTGTTTTTCTTGTATTTTTTCGCCTCCGAGACACAAAAACTCCCAAACGTCCGATCCGACTGTCCTGACAGGATGAGAAGGAACGATGGTCGGGTTCTTTGACCCGAAAAACAATGACAAGTGAACTCTTTTGCTTCTGAGTGACTGTTGGACATTATTATCTCTTGATTATACGTGGACAAATTCCAATGATGGCTCCAGGGGAAGTCTTACTGTGTTGGTTGGCCATTCATGTTGTTTGAATGAGGGTATTTTTTGCGAGAGAAGAGCCAACATTCTGTTTTTTAAAATATACCGGCTCCAGACATCAGCGATCGGGCTGACCGAAGGAAGGCCTACAGCGAACGGCTGGGAGGGGAAAAGTTTAGGAAAATATATGAAGCGTGACGATCATGTTTGACTTTTAGCCCCCGGAACGCTTCTCTACTGCTTTGTTTATAAAATAATGACAATGTTATCTGTCTTTTTACCTTTTCTATTTTTCTGGCATGATTGTAAACCCATGAAAGGACACTAGAATATAGTACCGTATAGTGTGTGTGTGTGTGTGTGTGTGTTTAGATAATATCTAGGAGGATACTTTCTATCAGTCAGTCCATAATTGATTCAGAAAGTCAGAGCCCTTGTAATTGACTTCATTCTAGAGGATCTAGAAAAAGAAAATGGATTTCCATCAGAGACGCCTCATCTCTCTTAATAAAGTTTTTTTTTCACTACAAAGTAAATAAGCGTCCAGAATCCCGAAGCAGAAACTAACTGCGGTGTTCCGGAGTGGAGGATTCCTACCTGTCTCTCTCTTGAAGCGGGTTTCCTCTGCGTTCTGGTCCAAAGTGTCTCGTCCCGGTCCGCGGCGGTCTGGCTCCCGGCTCGGTCCCCCTCCTCTTGGCCCCCCTTTCTCTCTCGCCGGCTTTAAAAAGAATCGGTGTAATCGGAAAAAAACGGGGGAAACTTTCCCATGGCCGTGGCCGTGTTCGTCCCTCCCTCAGGAAATGGGATGGAGAAAGTCAAGCGCTGCTCAACTCCGGCTTTAAAATCTGCCTCGGTGGTTGTGGAAGTTGCTGGTGGAGAAAGTTTGAGATGAAATGACTTCAGAGAGAGAGTTAGTAAAGCACGTCCGTTGTTATAGACGTCTGGGGACTTATTACAACGGAATAAATAGAATATGTTAGTTTCCTGTTATTTCTCTTTCCCCTTCATCTTCCGTTTCGGTGAGTTATTTAAAAATAAAAAAAAAAAGCACAGCTGCAGTACCCGATTTCACCACGCGATGGCGCCATTTCACCGTATCCAAGCAGGTCAGTTTCCACGGCCCTCGAATTGATGGAGGATCTTATTGTTCGAGTTGCGTAACGGATCCGCTGACCTCTCACCTCACCTACATAATCTAACCGAAGCCCCTGGCTTGTTGCCGTGGCAACGTCAACTCCCATCGCTGAAAACCTGCGCATGTCCAGATGTTCGACCCGTGAACCCGGGGAGAGACGGCCGAGCTCCGAGTCAGGTCGCAGAAGGGATGGAAAGATACGACCGCGTTTGTTTGCCATAAACATGCGGCCGTTTCTGACCTGCGAGGCCGTGAGCAGATTCTAAAGCTTCTCCACATCTTCTTGTCGGGGCGGCCGGACTTGAATTTCGTGCAAGGAGTTTCTTCAGCTCTGACGGCTTGCGGGGAGTTTCTGAATACACGGGAATACAAGGTGTGGGCGGGTCGGGGTCACCATGGCGAGAAGGCGCTGGAAGGGGGTTGTTATGATAATGAGTTGTCGTTAGGTGACAAGAAAGGAGCAATTTTTGGGGATTTACCAGATTAGAATGTGAGAAGGTGAAGCCGGACTCCTCCGAATGAGGAATGAAGCAGTGAAACCGGTTGGACCACATGGACCGAGGCTCGCGTGGAAGTGGTGGATTTTTCCGGGCTGTCTGGAAGGAGCAGCCGGTCCCGGTCCGGGCCTGATGACCCGTTTTAGTATCGATCCCAGTACGGCGTAAATGTGTCGGTGAAAGGTCGCGCCTGAGGCCCCCCCTCTGTTCTGACAAACCTGGCTTCTTTGACTCCTCTCTGGAACCGTCTGGCCGGAATTCAGACAAGGTGTCTTCAAAAGAACGACCCTCGTCCTTGAGAGCGTCGGTGGACGGCCGAGAACGGCTCCTCCATTTACAAATCAAGCCATCAGAAACTAGAACCACTTACACTTGGAAACTCTCCACAGGTCATTAGAGCTGGAGTTCAAGTGAAGAAATTCAAGTCCTGTTGCCACGACAAGAAGATTTTGACAAGAACCTCCATGAGTTGGAGGACCGAGAACCTCCCCAGACATCCTATATTTTGTTTCCCTGATGGGTTGTGTTTGCTATTTTCAACTGCTTAATTAATCGCATCTTTATTGGTATAAATGGATTCCTTCATTTACCGCCACACTGTTAGTTTTCCCTCTCTGGACCTTCTTGCTGTGAGGCTGAAGCGCCGCCTGGCCAGTGTGTCGGCCGGTATCAAACCCATTTTCAAATAATAACAAGCTTGTTCAGTGCCGTCATTGTAGATGCACCGATGCAGAGTCAACTCAGAAAACTAAACTCCTACTTTTTCTTTCTTTTTTTCTTTTTTGCAAAATTAGTGTACGCTGGCGAACCCCGACGGCGGCGAGATTCTGCCCTCGGACGATTTTCCTGGAGACGATGCGAAACGTCGCCACTCGTCTCTGCGGCAACGGCTCGGAGAGGTATTTGTCTCTGCGAAACTCTCCCTTATTTGGAATAAGCAAACAGAGTACAGGAGTAAAACGCCGCCGGGAGCCGAGATACCGATCTCAAATCAATTCTGGCAAAAGGCGCGCCGCGTTCCGCCGCGAGTATTAATCCCGGCAGCTCCCGCGTGTCAGGCCAGAAATTGAAACCGTGAGCGATTTGTAAACAACAATTTCTATTCAAATGCCTTTGCTGGCACGAAAAGACGGATCTGAGAATCACCTCCCGGGTTATTAGACGTCATAGTCACTGATCTGCACGCTAACGGCCGATCCAGCCGTCGCCCCGACACCGCACTCGGTCAAATCCAAGTCCGTCCCGAGAAGTCGTCTCCTCCGCGATCAGCGCCGTCGTGAGTGTCATACGGAGTCTCGTTTTTGTTTGGAAAGAAAAGAAAAGAAAACCACGGCTGCATCAGCCGGCGGGGCCGGTGCCGGCTCTCCTGCGTGGTCATTCTGGCCGCAGAGGCGAGCGAGCGAGGCGAGCGAGGCGAGCGAGGCGAGCGAGGCCCGCCTTCGTTCAGAGGAAGCGCTAAGCTTCGCTGTGTTTCCGCATCTTCCTCCCCCTGATTAGACAGTCGTCAATTAAGCTAATTGCCGACTTCCACGTGGGTTAATTCCTCGCCAGGCTCGGCCCTCGCCGTGCGTCACCGCAGGCCGGAGGGCCTCGCCGGGGGAACGGCTGATATTTAAGGTCAGATGCAAATTCAGATCGAGACTTTGGTGGAGGAGGAAACGACATGTGAGGCTCCTCGTCATTTTCCCGCCGCAAGAATCTGCGAATAAGTGAATAAAAGAGAAATACTATCAAATAGAATGCGACGGGGTTTCTCGGTCATCCATTTCTAGCAGCAAAACAACAAGCGCATGATCATCTTTCTTTCTCAGCACACCGGTCCCTTTATTTAATAGTTTATGGGTCCCTTTAGAGGAAATGAAACACCTCCAGATTAACTCTGTTATTAAATTAATAAAGAATGGCGAACTAAGGCAAGCTTACCTTGCTTTGCTAAATAAATAACCAGGACGATCACCGGGACAAAACAGCGAGACCCACTCGATCTCTTCAGACGAGGCGCTTTCATCACGTCCTGAACCAAACAAGTACCGCATCGTAACAGTTTGTCTCTGTTAACTTCGAGAGAATTACCCTTTTCTTTCTGGACCCGCGTTGTAGAGATTTCGGAGGAATGTGAGCCGAGAGGTTCACGTTTGAGGAGCGTTTGAGCCGAGCGGATCATTTCAACCTGGGGAACATCGGTCGTCTCATCGTGCACACGATGGGCGTCAGATGTAGGTTTTTAGATTCGCTATCGGTATCAACATCGGCACTAAAGTCTGAATAAAATACGTTTTGTTACATTTTGTCGGTATGCTTGCAGATGACATTGTGATCTGTAGTGAGAGCAGGGAACAGGTAGAGGAACATCTAGAGAGGTGGAGGTATGCTCTGGACAGGAGAGGAATGAAAGTTAGTCGCAGCAAGACAGAATATATGTGTGTGAATGAGGGGAACTCGGGTGGAACGGTGAGGCTACAGGGAGTGGAGATCAAGAAGCTGGAGGATCTCAGGTACTTGGGGTCAACAGTCCAGAGCGTAGGAGAGTGTGGAAAAGAGGTGAAGAGACGGTCCAAGCAGGTTGGAATGGGTGGAGAAAAGTGTCAGGGGTACTATGTGATAGAAGACTTTCAGCCAGAATACAAGGAAAGGTGTACAAGACAGTGGTGAGACCAGCGATGATGTTTGGACTAGAAACTGTTCCAATGACCAAAAGACAGCAGGCAGAACTAGAGGTTGCAGAGATGAAGATGTTGAGGTTCTCTTTGGGAGTGACCAGGATGGAGAGGATCAGGAATGAGTCTATCAGAGGAACAACATGTTAGATGTTTTGGAGAGAAGGTCAGAGAAGCCAGAAGGAGATGGTTGGGTCACGGACAGAGGAGGGATAGAGAATATATTGATAGACGGATGCTGGGATTGGAAGTCTCGATGAAGACCAAGGAGAAGATTTATGGACGTAGTGAGAGAGGATATGAAGGTAGTTGGTGAGAAAGAGGAGGATCCAGAGAAAAGGGTTGGATGGAGAAGGTTGATCCGCCAAGGCGACACCTGAAGGGAAAAGCACAAAGGAGAAGAAGGAGAGGTGTGTGTCTTTCTTATCATCAGTGTCTTCTGTATGTCCGTGTGTGTGTGTGTGTGTGGACCATCATGACTGGAGGAGGTACTTTCCACCCCAACGTACTCTCAGATATAACATAGAAGAAATTTCCATGTATTTGTATTGTTATTCAATAACCAATTGTTCTACATCAGCATAGCAGATGCAGATAAAGCAGAAAATCAGGGTGAGTCCTTTCTACATAGATTTCTGTATATATTTTATTGAAATTAAAATGAATAAAAAGCTCCTAACATCCCCATCAGTGTCGCACAAAACCAAGACGCAGGGTTTCTAAATATAGCCGCTTATGTTCTGGGAACAAAGTTATGTTTGGCCTCAAACACAGAAGCACTTTGGAGCGAAAAATAGATTCAGACGCACGAATCCGAACATCCTTCGCCGCAGATCGACTATCGCTAAAAAAGAGGAGAAACTTCTTTATGGTGTCATGAAACATTAATCTGTAACATTACAGCGAGATACCACCATAAATCATAAAATATGCACGGTACAAGAACGTGCGCCTGAGCTCCATGGAAGGACTCCTGCACAGGAAGTGACAGGACGCCTTGCCGCCATCCGCCTGCCGTGGTCACCGTATATTTCAACACCAAGTATTTTCACTCCACGCCAAAATCAAAGTTCAAGTACCACGCTGACAATATTGCACTTCACGTGGAAACCCCAGCATGCGCGAGCTTTATCATTGAAATGTACTTGAAGTATCGAAAGCAGGGAAGTTGTCATGGTGCAGTGAAACAGACCCTCTAAGCATGTTATTATCAAAGGTATATTTTTTAGTAAATGTCGCTCCTGCTGTAAGAACAGTTTTACTTTTAAATGTCACTTTTTAGGATGAAGTTGCTGCTTTATTTATGATGTTGCTGTTTATTCACTGACATCGTTATTGTCTGTTTTTTTTTATCATTTCTGCACACTGAAAAATACAAATCACAAGTCGCTAAAAGGTAAACTTTGAGATGATTTGATTTGATTTCAAGCTATTTCAAGCATTGATTCATTTATTTACGCATAGCGAGCTGAACCGTATTTTAAACGATTGATTTGGTTGGAGAAATGACATTTTCTCAACGAATAAAGAACAAATAAATAATATAAGACACCCAAATATTCAAAATTACAATTTAAGCAGATGCAAAATAATTGTCTCAAAATAATACTTCAATAATACCTATTGAGTACAGTTGCCAGGCAAATTCAGTGGAATAAACAGATAAAATTGACCTCTGCAGTGTTGTGAAATCCAAGATCCAGGCAAAGGCACCCAAAATTAATCAAGAAATACAGCAATTGAGTACCATAACTGTCTGCGGCTGCAAAGAAAGTGATATGAATACTTATCACCGGCGCCTACTTAGTAAGGATGTCACAAAAAGCCACGGGTCTCACAGCTTCACATTTTGTTTGATAAAATATGCATGACACCGGCAAAGCGGTAGATCTTCTGAAGATATATATATATATATATATATATATATGTATATATATGGCAGAAGTGTGAAGGCAGAATCAAAGTGGAGAGGAGGTGAAAAACAGACATTATATCACATGCATGTGTGCTTGTGGTGCCTCCTATTTTGCGTCTGCACGGCGGCGCAACGTCGGAACGGACGTCCCGCTCAGATGGAAGTAAAACGATCAAGTGTGTGTGTGTGTGTGAGTCAGGGTCCAACACAATCACACCTCCGTGATCTACTTAACGCGTCTCTCCCGGCCTTGTTTCTCACAGGGAGCGCTCGCCGACAGCTATTGATCTCCGCTGGCTCGGAGTGACGCCATGAAAGTGCGCAGCTGATGACGGCTTTATTAGAAGAGGAGGACATGCAGATCAGCACGTTTGCCTGCATCCAAGGCCTGAAGGCTTGAGCCGCGGCCGGAGCTCATGGCACGTGTTTGGGGATCAGTCCAGCGGTGCTTTATTTCGGGGTGATCATGTGTTTTGTCCAGCGGGGATAATCCAATCCAACCACAGGTAAAACTATTATGGAATACATGGATTTGACTTTTGCGAGTGTCACCCCCGTCAAATTTTGTCTTCAGGTTCGGTCGATGGAGACGAGTATATTTCACGTGCTTAGAACCGTTTCAGATTTTCACAACTTCTTATCTGTCATAAGTCCGATGTCCTCCGGAGGCCGGTGTATATTTGTATGCCTGCAGGATATTTCCGGGCATGTTGTTGAGGATCACTTTTCAAGGCCGACTCGCAGGAAATACTGATCCTGCCTGGTCTGTGTAGTTGCAAAAAGATGTTTATTTTATTTTTTTTCCGCAGATTTTCATTTAATTTTCCCACCTGTGTCAAATCAGGAATCTATTCAGCACAGCAAAGAAAAGTATCCTTTGACAGCGAACGGTGAGCAGAGCTCTGGGATGTAATCAAAGCGAGCGGAGGTCGGTATCCTCGGACATCTGGCTTTGGCGTGGTTTAGCCAAGCGCTAATGAAGATACAGGCAGACCTGCGGTTGGCAGGGGGGCCGTGAAGCAGGCGGAGCCAGACCGAGCTGTGAACAATTCTACCCCCGCCGGTAAATGCTCGGCGGCGCACGCGACGGCCGAGCGCGCCTGTTGTGATGAGTCGAGAATGTGGAAATTACACCTTGACCTAGTCGACCAATAAATATTCATTGGACCGCCTTCTGTGGAGAGAGAGAAAGAGAGCGGGAGCCGGCGGAAGATTGCGAGTTTTTGTCTGAATTTAAAGCGAGGGGAGCTGACGGGCAGAAAATGGTACAATGCGGGTTGTATTCTTTGTCACGGCGCGACCAGGAGAGACACACACACTCCTGCCAATGCTGAGAGCGCTGATTGAAAGTCACAGCGTATATTCACCCACGCTTTGCTTTCAAGCCCGATGCAGAGCTACTTATATGGAACTCCTGGTTTACACATTCTTATTTGCATTCTATTAAAACTGGACAATGCAGATAAATGCAGACAGTGCAGGCTCAAAAGAAAGCAAAGGCAAGACCTTCGCTGATTGGTTTGTTCATTGTCCTCCCGCCGGCGTCCAGCTGCCTGAGGGCCGGCTTGCAGAAGGTCAACCCTTCTGCGGCGAGTCCGCCGTCCACGGCGGCGCCGTCTTCCTCGGAGACGGCGAGGTGTTTGCGGGCGAGGCGGGATTCGTACTGTAATCCGTCCGGAACAGGGGTCGGCAACCTTTACCGCTCAAAGAGCCATTCGGACTCATTTCCTCGTAGTCAAGAAAAGACCGGGAGCCACACGACCCTTTTGAAATTTAAAATGCATTCACACGGCATCTAGCGTTATTTAATTTTCTGCCTTAATGCCATATATAAACAAGATGTATGTTGCATTTTTTCAACTGCAGAGAAAACCAAATTACATTTGAACTTGAAAAAAGACGATGGGTTGAAGGTTACTTTTAAACTCTCAACGTCCGCTTGAGTCCAGCTTGCATTTATGAAAAATTAGCTGAACTTAAATTATCCACCGGCGGCAAACCAAAGATGCTGTTCTCTCTCTGTGTGCCGTCTTACTTTTATTAGCGCTTATTAACCGTGACAAAAATATTTTAACACGTTTTATTTTGATGTTTCAACATTGCCAAATTGCATGTTAAAAATGAACAAACTAAAATAAAATACATTTTAATACATTCTCGTTAATCTGGACAATGCTCAGACTCTACCCAGAGACAGCATGGCTCGTCCAGATGACCTTCGGAAGTCTTACATCCCGAGGTCACCGCAGGGAGCAGCCCGGGACGAGCGCATGCCTCTTATTCACTTTTTGGCGCCTCGGTGCGAACAACCCTTCGCCGTCTTCTCGCCTCCCCGTGTCACGTCAAGGTGAGACCTCCAAAGCACTGGCAGCAATGGACTTGTGGGAATAAAATAGAATAGAACGTTATTAATCCCTTGCCGGAAGGCTCCGACATAACATATGTTCACTTGAAACATGTTATTGATTTTATCGCTGTCAGGTTTCCTTCTTGCAGAAAGGGGAGGAGTGATATGGTTTGATGGCCACAGGTAAGAAAGACCTTCTGCGGCGTTCTCTGCTGCTCCTCGGTGGACGTCGTCCCCGATACTGAGCGTCTTCTCCAGCGTCCTCCTCTCAGACACTCCACGATGAGTCCAGTTCATCTCCCAGGATGAAGCCGGCCTTCCTGATCAGCTTCTACAGTCTTCTAGCGTCAGCTCCCCTTCAGCCCAGCAGCCTTGTGATGAAACATCCGCAGCATGGCTCGCGCCGGGCCGCTGCTCTCTGCTCTGAATAACTTGACAAGAAAGAGTCAAATTTCCATCCGGGAGGTTAGAAACAAAGATTTCTTGCCGACACATTTCTCCCGCACCGACCAGCTCGGCCTCCCCGTGTCCGCTTGCCACGCCGGGAGCTGCTGTTCTCACTTTCCACCTTTGTCCGATGCCGAACCTACATCGCACCCGGTCCTGTCGACGCCTCTTGCGGGCGCCAGCGGCCATCGCTCAGTAAAGTTGTGGCCGACAGAGCCGCGTGGGTCAGAGCCCAGAAGTCAGGCGTGGATCTCCGACCCCGGGAGGTTGCTAGTTATAACAGGTGAGGAGCCTCGCTGCCTCCTGGTGTCAACCAGCGACGGGCGGCGAGGTTCACGGCTGGCGAGCCGCTGTCATCTGCAGACCCCGACCGCGAGGCAGGAGAACCGTGTGCCTCACTCTTCGCAGCCATTTTACGATCGCTCAGCACAGGAAACTAGTAACACACATACAATTGTTGACAAAAAACACTGTACACTAGAAATGTAGTTCATATAGCAAAAGTGTTTAAATATGCATAGAGACAGCATGAGGTCTCAGTGCAGCGCATGGCAGCAGTCAGACATCATGCACCGTCCACAGTGAGGCTCGCTGGGCCGCCGCCTCATGTCACGCCTCTTCTCACTATTTGAACGGTAAATGTGAAAATACAGCAATTTTGGATGAAAAAAACAAATCGTTAAAGTGAAAAGAAAAATACCTCTATAGTGCAAATCACTGATAAATCTAACCGTTTAATTTTTTTTTTTCAATTTTATATTTTTTTTCTTTCCAAGATTGGCAAGTGAGGCACGGCCTCCCCTGCCTCCCCTGACTGCACGTCACTGGCGTCCATCATCAGGGTCCATTTGAGTCGTTCTCGGTGTGTAAACGTACCTTGGATGGCTTTGCATGGAGACGCCTCACGGGGGGCCGACGCCCCGAAACACACGGTTCTCGCCATCATACGGACGCCTGAACTCTTCAACCGCAGTGAGGTGAGCAGTCAAGGAGCTGCAACAGGGACATTTAACCAAATAGTATAAATATATTTGGAGTGACATGAACATTTTTAAAATCTAGACTGAAACGTTGTCAAGTTACCTTCTAAAAGGTGAGAAAGCAGCCAAAGCCTGGCTGAGAGCTCAAACTGCAAATAAAACTTTATAGTTCTATTACTATTTTCTTTAAATTATATTTTCCAATAGGTGATGAGCAAACAAAATGCAGCCCAAAATGTTTGATGCAGTATTATTTCAATGAATCCACTCCAAGCATTGAATGTGTGCGCCACATTGATAAAATCTAAATATTATGTGTTTGAATGCAATATAGCACAGTCTTCTTCACTACTTCTTGCTTAAAATACTCTTCCACTTTAAACCACCGTTTTAATTCACTTCTAACGGAGTGGTTTTTGGAGCTGAGTTGTAAATATAAAATATTTCTGAGCAAAAACGGAAATACCAAACATATCACATTATTATTTCTGGGAACGGTCATAATTGGTGGGACGACCTTGTAAATGAGCAGATTGGATCTGCGAAATCTTCCTCACAACGGTCGAACTGAAATCCTGTCTCATCTGAAAACAAAACAGTTAAAATGCGCCAATCGTGCAGGTAGTAAGACAGAAGGTGAATGTAAACCTTAGTAAACCTTAGTGACGCGACCGTGCAGGTAGTAAGATAGAAGGTGAATGTCATGACAAGTGCAGGGGGTGAATAAACTCTGATTAAATAAAACCACCATCAGTCAAACTATTGATCCCACATATATGCACAGAATATGAATATACAGAGAAGAAGACTCCTACACACATGTGGTGTAATTATGACAAGAATAAACAAAACACAGCCTCAACTCCGTGACCAAAATTTGAGGACTTATTGCGATGAAGACTGAAGCTCGATGAGGGTTCGCTGTTCACTGATGTTCATTTATCGTCATGATGGTCTGGTGAAATCCTGGCCTCCAAACGCGTGTCTTCATAAACCTGTTTCGTTATTTATCTCGCAGCCTCCCGGTTCAAGTTCCGACTGTTTTCTCACACCGTGAAGGAGATTTTCAACATTTCAAAAAGGAATACGGAGTCTTGAATATCGCTGACTTTCCATCCGGATGCTCAGACTCTGAGCCGAGTCGCAGTTTCCCGGCTCTGACCTTGGTGCTGAAACCAAAGCCCGTAAGTCTAACAAAGTGTCTGGTATCCCGCGACTGCAATGGCTATAAATAAAGAGATGGGATTGTTTCTGCAAATGCTTATATGTCAGACTTTGGTCGCCCTCCCCCTTCTCTTGCTTTCCCTCAAACTCAGTCATTACTCGAGGCTGCGGTCATATTTTAAAACCCTAATTCAATATCAATAGTTAATCACAGTAGTGAGCTGTTAGCAGCGGTGACAAAGAGGTGGCTAAATTTGGACTATATTGGAATATCTAAACATGCGTTTGCAAAACCTAGACACATTGGTTGGAGTAAAAGATGAATTCTGCTATTATTACGAAAGCGGTTGTCAGCCGTGTCTGAAAATCAGCTCGTGCGCCTTTTGGTTAAACACATGCAAAGCCACGGACACGACCCTCCGCTCAAGTTGGACGCTAATATTACAACTCCTGCCATCGCACCAGACAACGGATCCAGAACTCTATATTTGAAAGTCGTCGCGCAGTCATCCAATACGGCGATAATGCAATCATTTATTGTCTTCAGCTGCCAATTACAAAGCTTTATTTCCACCTCGTGACCCCTTTACACCAGCACTTTGTCCGATATTGAGATAAGATATTCCTTTATTAGTCCCGCAGCGGGGACAGAGATTTACAATGTTAACAGCAGCAAGGAGGATACAGATGGAAGACACAAACAAAAGCTTGGGCTCGTGTTAGCGTGCGGAAGACTTTTCCATTTTAGAGGCTGCACATCTGCAACCGTGAGTGTGTGTGAAAGAGGAGGCGGAGAACGTTGGAAAAATATGACCATCCGTTAATGTGCAAGATTTGTTGGAGGTGACTGGAGTGCAAATTACTGACCGCAGCGGTCATGAAGAATTCTGAATGGACAACTAGACTATAAGATAAGATATACTTTATTGACCCCCATAGAGGAAATCTATGCAATATGGACTCCGTATTTACAGTTAAAAGACAAGTTGTTGCCAGAGAGGATGATTGTCATCTTGCACAGAGTGTGAATGGTAGAAAATGACTATTTAAATGCGTGATCCCTTAACTTCCTTTCCCCTGCGTGTCTGCAGGTAAACACGGTCCCGGCTGCTGAAGAAGCCACACCAACCCACCGACCATGAAACTCCACCAACGATATGTGTGGAAATCAACAGTCGACTGATCTGAGACGGGAATCTCTTCAAGAATCGCACCAGCAGACCTGGTGGATTGGATGAAGGAATAGTTGGTCAGATCCCCGGTGTTTGTTGCCAGGCAGAGGAACAGGAGAACCTGGAGAACAAGGGAGAGGACCCCTGCTGGAGGACATGGATAGAGCATGACGAGGTCCATCCACATGTTTGTGTCACGTCAGAGGGTCCCAGGTGTGTCTGATGAGCGGAGAAGGAGGGCGCGGGAGAAACACCCGCTCGCTCTGGAGACCGGCGGAATTTGGGGGAAAAGAAAGGAATCGTGTGTTTGGGCAGCAGAAACCTGCCTGGGTTCGGAACCAACGAAGACAAATGTGCCGGTGCGTTCAAGGACCGGAGCTTTGTGCGGGCCGGCGCCGCTGCGGCCCCGCCTCCGGTGCGCCGAGCGGTGCCCGGAAACCAACCGGCCGCCGGTGGTGTTTCTTCGGGGAGCCCAGCCTGTGAACCGGAGAGGAGAGGGAGGAGAGAGAGGGAGGGAGAGAGAGAGAGGGAGAGAGAGAGAGGGAGAGAGAGAGAGAGAGAGAGAGCGAGAGAGAGACAGAGAGAGGGAGAGAGAGAGGGAGCGGATGAAAGGAGGCACCGCTGGCTCCTGCTGCTGCTGCTGCTGCTGCTGCTGCTGCTGCTGGTCTCCATCCTCCCTCACACGGCGACCGCGGAGCTGCGGATGAGCGCGTCCCCCCTCGGCTGCAAGGTAAGCTCACGACGCGGTGTGTGTGTGTGGGGCATCGATTCATGTGTGTTTATTTTTTCTTTACATCTCTATCCTGCACAAACGGGCGCGCATGTAGCTGCGGTATTTTCGCTGTTATTTGTATTATTTTTCATTTTTTGACGCAGTGTTCGCTTCCAGCTGTGTCAACTTGACAGCAAAGAAGTTGCGACATTTCCGAAGGCAGGACGTCCCCCACTCCCCAACACACACACACACACACACACACACACACACACACACACACACGCACACACACACGCACGCACACACACACGCACGCACACACACATGCACCCACACACACATGCACGCACACACACACATGCACGCACAGCGGAAAGTGTTAAGGCAGTGAATGAAGCCACATATGGAGGGGGGGGGTGCAAACTCGGTGATGCTGAGTTGCACTGGTGCGTAAATGTTCGCTGACCGTGAACGCGAACTGGCGGTGTGTGTGTGTGTGTGTGTGTGTGTGTGTGTGTGTGTGTGTGTGTGTGTGTGTGTGTGTGTGTATGTCACAGTAACGGCGTGCTTGGAGCTGTGAGTATCGCTTCCCCCGGACCGGCCCGGCCTCGGAGCCGTGGTTCCGGGATGCAGCGCATCCTCCCTCCCGCCGCATCCCTCGGATGGAGGCAGCCTCCTCCGAAAGATGGTGTCCGTGTGTTCTCCGCCCTCCTCTGCATGGGATTTCACGTAAATCTTCTCTGACCGCCCCTTCCTGCTCGTCTATGCCGTGACTGTAGTTTGTGGCCTCGGTTGGGTTGTTTTGAAGAAGCCAGGGTCGCATGGATGAGGCAACCAAGCTCTTTGTGTGAGATGTGATAAGGATTGGATGGAGTTGGGGGCAAAAAAGCCGCTATGTACCCCCTGTGTGTGTGTGTGTGTGTGTGTGTGTGTGTGTGTGTGTGTGTGTGTGTGTGTGCATCTGCCTTCAAAACCCACTCCACCTGGATGCTGAGACCCCTTTGAAAGGGTTTGAAATGCAAGTGCGATGACAGAATGTGACACATCCACCTGGCTCCCTCCATATTCTCCTGCTTTTTCATTTTGACTCTTTCCTGCTCGCAAAGAGAGACGGTTTCCAATGGAGACAAACCCCAGCGCAGTGGACTGCTCTGCCACCAATCTGTGATAAGATGGTCTGATGACAGAGCCGGCTTCTGTTGCAAAGCTGGATTTATATATTTCTCTTCATTGAAGGAACCGAGGCTTGGGCTGGATGTTTGACTTTCACCAATGCAGAGCTACACGTGTAGAAAACTAAATCTACACGGCGTTAAGACTCTATCACAACCTCAGACACCCGGCAACTCAGCCGCAAATGGCTTGATTTTAGAATTTAAAACAACTTCCAAACGCCAGCTCACTGTGACTTTTTCAAGCCTCATTCAACCTCAACATTGATTTTGTGTTCTTGAGCAGAGCAGCGGGGAAAGAAGGCCGGACGGGCATTTTCCGCGGCGTGGAGGGTCGGCGCCGCCCCGGTGCATCGGTGCACCCCGCGCACGAACGCCGTTATTTCTTCACAAACACATATAAGGCTTGATCAGGATGTATTGTCTCGGTGGCTCGCGAGGGGTGCCGCCATCTTATGCGCTCACGTCTCTGGGATGAGAGGCTGAAGCGTGTGAGAGGGGCGGCGTGGAGACCCTGAAGATCCGTGACGTTTGGTCAGCGGCGGTTGTGCCGAGTGTCCGGCTGATGTGGTTGCACCGGCCTGGGTGTTACTGTCATGCCATTAAGATGCTCACGCTACAACCAGACACGTGTGTTGCCAGAATGGGCTCCACCTTTGCAGATGAAGAGCAAAAAAGTAAGGCTGATTAAAATGAGTTTTGTGAAATATGGTCATATAATATAGATTTAATGTCATACTTGAGTTTTTTTTTTCCCCCAAATCAACGGATATATACAACATGGACAAGTCATTCATCTTTCAGTATCACACCAAAAAAATTGGTAATAATTGTCAAAGTATTTCAAGTATTCTTGAAAAATTCTGTAAAAATAGGCACAGAATTAATAGATAGTTACAAAACAATTGCGTTAAAATAGTAGATGCTTTTAGTTTTGTATTTTGAATGACACCATGCATTTAAAAGGTGTGGTTAGCGCTTCCCACCGAAGGCCTCTGTGTGGCGTCTCCATGTTCTCCCCATGTCTGCGTGGGGTTCCTCAGGGTTCTCCAGGTTCCTCCTGAGGTCCAAACACATGCAGGAGGTTCAGTGGAGATCCTACATCATCCAGCCGGGCGAATAAGAGAGCGAACGGTGGTTCGTCTCCATAAGATCTGTAAATGAGGGAGTGAGCGGGCATGAGGGGTTTAGATAACGAATGAACGAGCGCATGCTAAAGGTGTTGCTGCGTCATATTTCGTCTTTTCCACCCCCTTCTGGATTTGTCACAGCGAATCACCATCCTCCGCCGAACCCTATTTGTTGAAGGTAATAATGAGAACCGCACTTTTTTTCTTTTTTTTCCCTCCGCATCACGCGGCGCCACATCCAATTATTTACGGCGCCGCTGAGTCGTTTCCAGTTAATCATGCAGTTGTGAGGCGACTGATAGGAGGAAAATGAACCCGCTGTTGGAATGATTTTGTCATAACGTGCCGCTACACAGGACACTCGTCTTCTTAAATAGGCTTCATGCGCCGTTTCCTTTTGAAATCTCTTTACGAAGCGGCGCTCTCTGGTCTCTGACGTGATGTAACGGTCTAAACAATTCACTGGATGTAATACACGGACCTCTCGTCGCCCCAAGTGGTATCGCTCAGATGATATTGTTTTCACCTTGAGATCCAATAAAAATGATGAGCTAATTTGACCTGCGACTTTCCAGAAGATCACGAGATGAGACGTTGCGAACATGGCTCATATGTTTCTTTTCTTAATTAGAACTAAACCTCGGTGCGGTCACCATTAAGGTGAGGTGTCACCGAATCTAATAAAGCGTTGTCGTGTAGTCACTGTCTCGTAGCGACAGCCTCTGCTGACGGGAGCGGGAAAGCAACGATGCAAAGTGGTGACGGACAGAATCAGGGACACTTTATAACAGGTGGATGAGTAACATACGCAAAACGGTAGTTTGCTTCTGGACCGGAGGTCGGCAACCCGCCGCTCTTTCATCCTGACACTGCGGCTCCAACATGGGAAAATGAATTAAAAGTATTTAATTGAAGTGTTTTTTATTTGTGTTCACTTCCTTTTTTTAGAATCCTAGTTCTAAATTTGAAGGTTATTGTGATCTTGAAATATTAGAATAAAATTGTATTTTATTTTAATTAATTCTATTTAATCACATTTTATATTAATTATATTTTTTCAACGCTCATAATAAACATCATGTGGCGGACAGGAAGGGGCGTGGCCTCTCATCCCAGGGACTAACGGCCGGGCGCGTGGTTAACCCGGGTAAATATAGATGATCCCGGATGTTCAAGTTCTAGTTGTATTTTGTTGGTGTTTCAAATCAAAGGATGGAACTCCTTTACGCCTCCGCCGTTATTTCATCGTTGAAACACCACAGTCACTCTCGCGGAAGCCGGCAAACCCGTTGAAACGCTGTCAATTTGTCAGGACTTTCAACCCCGGGTGAGCAAAATATGGAGAAATGTAAGAAAAGAAAAATATCTGAAGAAAATAGAACATTTAATGACGCCTGGAAAGAGTCGTTTGCATTTATTTCAGACGTCAAAAAGTAATCGCGGCTCCCGGTGTTTTCTTCTCCGTGGAAACCGGGTCAAAAATGACTCTTTGGGTTTTAAAGGTTAGCCTGTTCCAGACGTTACTCATGATAGAAACCCCAAATAGAGCACGGTTGACTTCCCAAGATAAGCTAGACTTTATTGATCCCAAAAGGGGGAAACTCAGTTGTTGCAATTATTTGTGTCATTTCCGGACTATAAGACGCAACTTTTTTCACACGCTTTGAGCAAAGCGGCTTCAGGTTTGGAGAGTCCGGGCCGATCCGGACCTTAATCCAATAGAGGACTTGTGGTGTGACATCAAAAATGCTGTTTCTGAGGCAAAACCAAGAAATGCAGAGGAATCGTGAAGCTTGTCAAATCATCCTGGGATGGAATAGCTGTTTCCAGGTGTCAGAAGTTGGTTGACTCCATGCAACACAGTTGTAAAGCAGTTCTCAAAAACAGAAGTTATGCAACTAAATATTACTGTTGTGAATCACAGGAATGCTAAATCTTAATGTTGTTGAGTAAACATTGGGGTTTGTTATGAAAAATTCAGACACTGCTATTTTTTTGAACAGCCCACAACCACTTTTTCTTCATTTTCTGTAAATTAATTCAAATATTGCTACTTTTTTCTTGATGCTTTCATGTAAAATCTAATGTACAGTGTTCCCAGTGAATGGAAATAAGAATATTAGAAGGATTTTAAGCTTCACCCACATTTTTAACAACACTGCTATTATTTTGAATGCAACACAACTGTATATATCTATATATATAAATATGTGTGTGTGTGTGTGTGTGTGTGTGTATATCTATAGATATATACACACACACACACACACACACACATATATAAATATATATATACGCATATACATATTTATTTAGTTTTAGCTGGTGCGGCTAATATTCAGGTGAGCTCAATCGTCAGGAAATTACAGTAGTAAAAAACATAATGTGAGAAAAACAGAAGAGACGCCTTGTGATCGGAGGCGGTGCACACTAGGGGTCGAGGTAGTTGGCTTGTGCAAAAAGGGTTTCTTTTGGATGCTCGTGAGCAGCATTGACTCTGTGCTGCAGGCAGAGAAAAGGATGGATGTGCTTGTGGTGTCGGACAAAAACTCCAGCCACTTCCTGTTACTCTTCCTTCTACTTCCTGTTACTCTTCCCTAACAGATGATGGAGACACTGGTCGTATGTGAATGAACACGTGGAACAGATTAACCGACCTAATCAGATTGTCGGGATCCCATTTACATAGTTTTACTGCGAGATCATGCAAATCCTTCTACATTAATGAATGTTCTTTCATCAAGCAGTCCTTATGACATGGATACCGTGACCCGCTTTGCTTGAGAGCGCCATATTATCGGAAACTCATCTGCGTTGGCAGATATCGACATTAAACACCGATCCGGTTCAGTCCTCCAAATCCGAACGGGTGGTGCTGAAACCAGTCCGTACGCTTTAGTCGGCGCCAGAAAGAGGCCGTTATGAAACATGTATATTGATAACCGTGCCGGGGGGGGTTATCGGGCCTCACACGGACCGATGGCAAACTCTGCACAGTATAAACGCAACGTCCGGTCCTTCAAGACCTGAAACAAACGGCCTTTGAACGCAGGAGCACCATTTAGCAGATCCATCGCAAACTAGTCATGTCGCTGCAGCCGAGGCGGAGGGTGAGTCACAGCGAAGGCAGGCGGAAGGCGTGTCGCTCTCCTCTCAAGATAGTCACTGGTGGCATGAAGTCGCTGATGGGTGACCAAGATTTTTATTTTTTTTTTAAATTCGGGTGTAATATTTGTGTAATCCTCTGTTCAAATTCTGACTGACTCATCGTTTTAATATATCTTGATTCCTAATGAGTTAATCGGATTTCACCAGCAGACATGTTACTGCCAAAACTGCAAATCTGTAATCGACTACACTCATGAATTTTCCTAATCTTTTTTTATTTATTCATTCATTATCGACTATTAAGGTTTAGATGTGTCAGTATGTCCTCCGGTCGCCAACCTTCTGTTGAAGGGTAAAAAAAACAAACTGTGATGCTTTTAATTTCAGCAGTTTATCTGAAACCACACAATCACTGAAACATGTCATTTGCATAAAATGGATTTGCATTTATCAACTATATTAAAATGTGTCTAACATACGATGCAGGAGACTTAAAGAGATGTTCACGTCTAGGAATCTTTGACTTTCTTGTCATTAAAGGATGCAGAGATCTTAATTCATGACTTTGACATCCTCACTGAACGCTTGTGCCGTTGCCTAAGAGGAGCGTCCAAGGCCTGCAAACCCTCCAGAATGCAGAAGCTGGAGTTCTGACCCGCTGCATTTGAAGGCGTCGCTCCGCCGGCGTCCTGTTTGTGTGATATCGGACTTGAAGGTGCCGCTCTTCACCCATGAAACAGTCAATGGCGTTGCATCGTCTTATCGGACTCGAAGCCATATGTGCTCGTACGTGCAATGCGCTCCAGGGCTCTTGTCCTCCGTCAGTCCTCCAGGTCCAGAACAAGAGCGCTGGCGAGGAGGTCTTTTCTTTCTTCTTGGCCTCTGGATCATGTAGAGGAGCAGCCTGCCTCTGGGTATCAGGCGGCTCTGTGGATTCTTCAAAGCAAAGCTGAAGACCGACTGGTTTCCGTTGGATTTGCACGGCGGTGCTCTTCCACCTGCTGGAAACCAGGGTCCCTGGTTCGGTTCTGACCGGGGAATCTCTCTCTCTCTCTCTCTCTCTCTCTCTCTCTCTCTCTCTGTTGATTTGCACATCCTCCCCGTGTCTGCGGAGGTTTTTCCCGGACGTTCAATTTTCCTCCCACAATCCAAAACCTGGCCTTTGTTTCACTGGAAGCCTCTAAACACCAAGGAGCCCCTCCATGTAGGATAGTCGGAATAAATATGTTGAATGTGTGTCTTTACTCATTACGCATCCTCCTCCTAACTGGGGGGGGGGCAAACGTTTTGACTTATTTTACTTATGTATATATATAAAACATTAACACACATAACACATTTATACTTGTCTTGCATAATATACCGTATTTTTCAGACTATTATGTGCACCTGCATATAAGCTGCACCAGCTAAAAGCAGTAAATAAATAAGTACATATACAGGTCCATCTCAAAAAATTAGCATTTTGTGATAAAGCTCATTATTTTCCATAATGTAATGATAAAAATCAAACTTTCATATATTTTAGATTCATTACATGCAACTGAAGTAGTTCAAGCCTTTTATTGTTTTAATATTGATGATTTTGGCAAAAAAGTAAATAAAATCAAATATCCCTATCTCAAAAAAATAGCATATGTCATCCAACCAATAAAAAAAAGTGTTTGGAATACAAAAAAAAGTCAACCTTTAAATAATCATGTTCGGTTATGCTCTCAATACTTGGTCGGGAATCCTTTTGCAGAAATGACTGCTTCAATGCGGCGTTGCGTGGAGGCAATCAGCCGGTGGCACTGCTGAGATGTTCTGGAGGCCCAGGATGCTTTGATAGCAGCCTTAAGCTCATCCACAGTGTTGGTCTGGTGTCTCTCAACTCCCTCTTCACAAGATCCCACAGATTCTCCATGGGGTTCAGGTCAGGACAGTTGGCAGGACAGTTGAGCTCAGTAATACCATGGTTGGAAAACCTGTACCAGTGGTTTTGGTCAGGTGAAAAATGAAATCTTATCTCCATAAAGCTTTTCAGCAGATGGAAGCATGAAGTGCTCCAAAATCTCCTGCTAACCAGCTGCATTGACCCTGGCCTTGATAAAACACAGTGGACCAACACCAGCAGCTGACATGGCGCTCCAGAGCATCACTGGCTGTGGGTGCTTGACACTGGACTTCAGGCACCTTGGTATTTCCTTCTCCCCAGTCTCCCTCCAGACTCTGGCGCCTTGGTTTCCGAACGACATGCAAAATTTGCTTTCATCCGAAAAAAGTGCTTTGGATCTCTGAGCAACAGCCCAGTGCTGCTTCTCTGTAGCCCAGGTCAGGTGCTTCTGCCGCTGTTTCTGGTTCAAAAGTGGCTTGACCTGGGGAATGCAGCACCTGTAGCCCATTTCTCTGGATGGTTCTACTGCAGACTCAGTCCACTGCTTCCACAGCTCCCCCAAGGTCTGGACTCAGCCCTTCTCCACAGCCTTCCTCAGGGTCCGCTCACCTCTTCTGGTTGTGCAGCGTTTCCTGCCACACTTTTTCCTTCCCACAGACGTCCCACTGAGGCGTCTTGATCCAGCACTCTGGGAACAGACTATTCCATCAGAGGTTTGCTTCTGTGTCTTACCCTCTGCTTGAGGGAGTCAATGATGGCCTTCTGGACAGCAGTCAGGTCGGCAGTCTGACCCATGATTGCGGTTCTGAGTAATGAACCAGGCTGGGAGGTTTTAAAAGCCTCAGGAATCTTTTGCGGGTGTTTAGAGTTAATTAGTTGATTCAGATGATTAGGTTAATAGCTTGTTTAGAGTAACTTTTCATGATATACTAATTTTTTGAGATATGAATTTTGGGGTCTCATGAGTTGTATGCCAAAATCATCAGTATTAAAAAAATAAAAAGACCTGGAATATTTCAGTTGGTGTGCAATGAATCTAAAATATATGAAAGTTTAATTTTTATCATTACAATATGGAAAATAATGAACTTTATCACAATATGCTAGTTCTTTTAGAAGGACCTGTATAGGCCGTACTTGTCTATAAGCCACGGGTGTCCATGTGGTGACATGAGATATTTACACAGAAACATTTTTTTATAGCTTTAGTTAAATATATACCGGTAACATCCACAAATACGTGCTGGAAATGCTTTTTTTCCGAAAAGTGCATGTAACCTGGCGCTAATGAAAAAGATTAATAACAATGTGATGAGGCTAAATATTTTGGCGGCATGAAGCTCGTCAGGACCAAAAGTTGTAGCATTGTAGTTAAAGCTGTAGAGTTCAAAGCGTGTGGAAAGAAAAAGTAATGCCTCATTGTCCTGAAATGAAGTAACCGCACTCACTGCAAGTGCAGAACCCTGTGGAGCCATTGGCCCGGATGCTGAAAGTCACCTGAACATCGGCTGAACTAATGAAGATCATCCTTTTAGGAAAAGTTCCTCTGTTTAGGAAAGAGTGGAAATGAAAGCAGTCGGTTGTCAGCGTGTGCCAGCAAGTGTGTGTGTGTGTGTGTGTGTGAGGGGAAGATAGGCGACTGAGTCAAACCCAATTGGGTCCAACTGGTTTTTATCCGTCTGAAAAGGGTCAGAGTGCATGTTGTCAATGTGGACGTGACATTTCTAGCCTTCATACTTGCTGAAGCATCAATAATGCTGTTTTCACTGCTGTCTTACACGCTGATCTTCACCGGAGCTGCTTTCTCACTCATGCACTGATGGCTTCAAGCAGACACGCTCGCATATTTTGCCTCGTCTTATTTTTTTTTTACCTTTTCTCTTAGTCTTATTTACTTATTTTATCCACCTTGCATCTTTCTACAAATGTGTAATCAGTCACGTGACCTCTCGGCTGCGGCTGACTGTCTCACCCTTCGTCACATTCATATTAAACCGCCAAATTTGAGTCATTCAAACCGTTAAACTCATTTTCTAACTTCCTCCGCCAGACTGTCAAACGCGACGGCGGCCAAGCGAGGCTTCAAAAACTCTGGCCGTCGCAATCGTATCAGACAAGATTGAACACATGCGCCCGCGCACGGCCTCCCTGACCCACCAAGTTCCAGCCTGCACAGAGATATCAATCCGCTCCCTCGATTTGCAGAAAGATGAAGACACGGACGTTTTTCACACAGTTGTGTGTTGACTTGTTTTCACCGAAGCCCCCAAAAACCGGCGAAGCCCACTGGGAAATTTGACTGCGTCTCTCCATTTGCCACCACGGGTTTTGCCTTTTGACCTCATCATCCTCTCTTCTCTCCACATGACAGCTCATGACAGCGAGGGGAAATAGAAAAAAAAAAAAGAAAAAAATGGGTGCTCGGGTCACATAGTGATTATTTATTGTCGGCGTGGACCTGTGTGGGAGCTCTGCAGGGTGAAGGAGAAGCTTCTGCGACTGAACGTACACGCAAGGGATGAGCCCGGTTGTGACGACCGTAAGAGGGCAGGGCTACAGAAAACACAAACGGAGGTTAACACTGTTATGAAATGCTCTCAGGACCCAATGGTATTCTTAAGCGTTTTGGTATTCATGTCTTTGTGTGTGTCGGACGCTCGTTCTCTCTCTCTCACTGCCGGCGTGTTTCAGACTAGACGATTGCCGGGGAAAAAAAAGGTGCGCTATTAAAACAGGTATGGAGGAGTGACGGCACACGCTCGTGCAAAGCTCCGCCGGCACGGAGCTATTTTTACTGGCGAGGTAGTACCGTGTTTTGACACAATCCCTCAAGAATGATGAATATTTAACCACATCCACTGTTATCGCAAGATAACGGGTCAAGCAGATTTCATAGTCATTACTCCGACGGCGCGCGCTCGCAGCGGATCTGCCGACCGCTCTTCATGCTAAAAAATGATGTAATGGAGAGAAAGATATTCACCCAACCCCCACGTTTCCAGTATAAACCTCGTGTCTGAATGGTTTTGTGAAGGGAACCTGAAACAGAGCTTTCAGGCGAGCGGCAAGGTTAAAGAGGCGAGAGTAATTGCTGTAATCTATCTGGGTGGAAAAAAGTTTGCCCGTGTTCCCAGTGTACTCTTCTCTGATGCACTTGGGCATGAAATTGTTCCCCTTTCCACTCTAGCAAGCCCCGAGCCTAAGTCAATTGCCCATCCCTGGCCAGGCGAGTTAGCCTTTCTGTATGTGTCTTTGAGCGCCAGGGTTGTCCGTTGCCTTGGGTCGCCTGTATGAGTGTTTATTTAAGTGGTTGTCGGTGCGTGTGTGTTTGTGTGTTTGTTTGTATGTGAGGAAGCGGGGGAGCGGAGAAAGAGAACGGCACGGCGTTGGCTGTTGCCTGTTAGCTGGCCCTCGCCGCTCCGTGATTGATCCAATCAGTGAGAGAGGTGCGGCGGAATACGCTGGGAGAATGTTACCGTAAAATCAAGATTCAAAGTTTCTATTGTCATACGTGCAGTGTGGAAACGCGCCTCCCTCCACGACGACATCCTTACTTTGCTGTCCGCGGTGCATTTACCGTAATTTCCGGACTGTAAGCCGCTACTTTTTTCACACGCTTTGAACACTGCGGCTTCAACAATAACGCAACTAATTTGTTTTTTTCTTTGGGCTAACGAGCTTCAAGCCGTCAAAACATTTAGCCCGGTCACGTCGGTCCAATGAAACGACCGTGAAATTCTGAGGCGACACCAAAGATGACTTGAGTGCTTTTAAGTGCTTTCAGTAGAAGACAAAGATAGCTGGAAAAAGCAGGCTTGGAAAATGGATGGACGGATGGACTTTTCCTTGCATTATTTATTATGAATCTTTTTTTATCGGCCGAGTTACAGGAACTGTTTGGAAAAAAAAAAATTCCAATACATATTTGTGGATGTTTCCGGTATATATTTAGTTAAAAGTTTAAGAAAATGTTTGTGTGTAAGTATCTCATGTTATAACATGGACACCTGCAGCTTATAGATAAGTGCGGCCAATATACATCTACATATACATCTACATATACATATACATATAATTCTTTGTTATTTTTCGCCGGTATGGCTTATATTCAGGCACGCTCAATAGTCTTGAAATTATGGTAGCTATCTATTGATAAGAAATAATGATAGTGTAAATAAATATAAGCAGTGCTGGCAGTGCACATCAAATATTTGAGTGCAGTTTGGTGCAGGTGCAAGGATGAGTGCAGTTTAAATGGAAATCAGAGTGATGTCAGAAACAGGAGGGAAACACACCGGAGAATAATCATAATATTTCCTTTCTTCATTATTTACACACTTCTAAATCACACCGATCAGGTATCAGATATCCATCCTCTTCTGTCATTTCTGGACTATTGAGCACATCTGAAATATAAGCTGCACCGGCTAAAAAGAACAAAATAAATCTATGTGTACATATATAGGCTGCCCTTGTCTATAAGCTGCAGGAGATATTTACACGGAAAGATGTTACACAGAAACATTTGTAAGCTTTTAATTGAATACACACCCTTAACATCCACAAATACATACTGGAAATGCTTTTTTTCCCGAACATCATATGCATTTCTTTGTGCGTTTTCCATGGTGAGGTTGTGTGCATGAAGCGCAATTTCATCGGTCCAGTGTGACCAGGCTAAATGTTTTGGCAGCACGAAGCTTGTTAGCCTCCCAAAAATCCATAAATGAACCGCATCTTTGCTGAAGCCGCAGTGTTCAAAAAAGCGTGTGGGAAAAAGTAGCGTTTTATTGTCTTGAAATCACGCCGGAGACGTCCGAGAGTTCACCACCATTCACACGTACGGGACGTTTTGGGTCTGGAGAGATCACACACATTTAGTTTGGATTATAAGAAGGAACCTGAAAACCCATCGCTTACTTCTGTTTAAATGGATTAAGGTAATATATTGGGTTCAGTGATTTAATCGATGGAGAAAGACACATGTGTGTTGTGTGAAGAATACGGTATGTGTGCGTTTAATCCCGTGGCTTGAGAAAACCACAAAGATAGCATATATTCACCATCATCCCTGCTCTTTGTTTGAGAAACCCAGGAGATTTATGTGTGCGTTCCATATAGCTAAGAGGAATCGTCAGGGGGAAATAGAAACGCTTGGGTCTCCCTTGACACTTCTCTGCTGGAGAGGAAGCTGTATGTACACAGGAAATAGAAAATATTTATTCTTTTTCTTTGTAATTGCATTAATAGGAACCGGAGTGTGTATATTCATGTACGTCGTCACGTTTTGAAAAAGACAACATATTGAGTTTGCAAGCTGATACACGAACTTTATGTATAAAAATCATTTGCCTCGGTGTGTGCAGTGCACTGATATATTCAGATTTACTTTCTTGCAATTAGAAATTTCCAAAGGTCATTAGCAAGCTCTGGGCCAGTGTTCCTACGAACGCATAAATAGAGCGAGACACATCGTCTGGACTTATTCCTGGCTGCCCTGTAGTGAATGAAGCCAAAACGTGCACCTCAGACCTCCACCAGCCAGTTCGTGACCAAATTAGTCCTTTTTTAGCTTTGAAGGGAATAAAATGATATAATCCTGTTTTCTGAATACTATCAGGCCAAGGTTTTAAACAATAATCACTTTCCATGGTTCTTTTTAGCCTTTGCATCGCCAAGTTAGTTGCTCCCGTGGTCCTGCGTTTTTTTTTTTTGTGATTGTCCAGTTTGGCCACGCTGTCTTGAGAAAAGCGGGACATCTAAATGAAAGTTTTGTCACGTCTGTGCGACTATGACAATGAATTCCCTCGCGTAAATTGGACTGTGCTGTTTTGTTTTCTAAACCTGACCAAGTTATGCTTCCTCTTTATTCCACGGCGGAAACCTAATTCATCATTTGACGTCGACGTGCTGATTCATTTTGCAGTTTTGCCACCAGGTGAATTTAGCTCAGTGCTTCACATTGTTCCAGAATGATTGCCGGAGCTTTTCAGAGCAGCGTGGCGTGCCGCTTTGTCATATTAACGAAAAGTAATTCATTCGACGTCCGTGGCCGCATCTCCTGCTCTCGGGGAGCCCAGCCGGTCAATCACACGGCCACGTACGTGCAAGCCGCCGTTCACTCCGACTGAGCGGTTGAGTCTTCCATTAAACTGATGCAGGCCTGTGGGGGAACCAGACCACCCGGAGGTAAGATGCAAAACCTCGGTAGCGAGGCCAAGCATTGGAAACCAACGAGGCATCGCTAACCATTGTGACGCCTTGACGCCTCAGGCAACATTATGTTGACCATTTTGGCTGAGGTGTGTTTGTGAAGCACTTTGACTTTTTATTTTTCCTGCACCTCGTATTGCTGTTCAGAGCAAAACTCACCTTTCAGTTCAGGGGTGTCAAACTCACTTACACAGTGGGCCAAAATTAAAACCTGCGGGCCAACATTGATATTTAAAAAGAAAAAAAAAAAATCATCCTCCAGATATAACAATGACCCTTTCGATACGTGCACTAAAAGGTTTGCTTAAAAACTGACTTTGGAACAATGAGGCTCAGTACTATACAATACATAACTTCGTACTGGACGCATGCATATTCTTGTTTTTCTGCATTTCTTTTTGCCATTTTTCAGAAGGGTAGTATTAGCGCCAGTATTAGCATAAGGTTGCTATGACAACGGTCAACAGCGGGCAGGCTCTGATAGTTATTTGGTATGGCTTTGTGGGCCAAATATAATTACACTGTGGACCAAATTTGGCCCGCGGGCCAGAGTTTGACACTTGTATTTTAGTCCGTCCATCGCAATGCGGTGTATTTTGGCCTGTCTGATTAACTTCTCTCTACCAGCTAGAGATTTAGTGACAATGTTCAATGGTCAGAACAGAGAGGACATAAATGCAAGGTTTCGAAGGCAAGGACAGGACAACCATCTCCTTCGGCCGATATGCAAGGAGTCTCGTCTGGAAAAGGTGCAGGGACACCGGAGAACACTGAGAAGCAGATGGAGTCAAGCGTCCTTGATAAATGGATAATTCCTTCAGTCAGATGTTTGACTGAATATGAAATCATCTCAACCCGGTGGCTGATAAATTAACAACATCAGGTGACACGGCACACACTTGTCCTCGGTGTGCAGCAAGGCATGGCTTCCTCATCACCCGGCCAATGAAGGGACGGCTTCCACCTGCAGATGATGACGGCAGCGGCAGGGGAGGGGAAGGATGAAGGAGGGTGGAATGGCTTTCTGATGGAGCGGATGAGAAATTGTGTCTGACTCGTGTTGATGGATGGATGACGAAGGGGGCAGAAATGACAGCCTCCATGTTGGAGTCGTTCCTCGTCTCCCTTCGGTCGCATTCCGCTTCGTATCCGACGACCCTAAAGTTCTCGCCGTTCCCTTCTTCCCTCTTGTGTTATTCCCCGCTCCTCACACCCCGGTGTTTTCTTCATCCTCCCTTTCAATCATCCGCTGTCCTGCCTCCATTTTACTAGCTTTGTCACCCATTTTAATTCCAGCTCATTTGTTTTGAACCGTCTCCGTGCTGAATTCCTCTCCTTCCTCCGAGCTTCATTCCAAGCCCCCGCCTCCGACAATAACATTTCATCCCCCGTCACTCGGTCTCTGCGTGTTCCCGGCCTCCTTTCCACGAAACGGTTCCTCACCTCCCGTGTCTCTCGTCAGCGGGGCAGGTGGTGCGAGTGCCTGCTTTCACTGGGACGAGCCGGCGCTTAGATTTAAATAGATAATGGCAGAGCCCTCGTGCACGTTGGGCTCCCTGAATAATGCAGGAGATCCTGAAGCCATTGTTGTCAGGAGTCACTGACGGTGACAAGCGTATACCAGCTCGCCAGCTTACAATATTGATACCGAGAGGTGAAAAGAAGAAACGCAGTTTCAGTCGTTTTTTTGCCAAACTATTGGCCACGGTGTATTTGACTTTTAAGGTTAAAGTATATATTACTTATTGCAACGGAGAAGCGTTTATTGGAAAAATGTCATCAAATTTCTCGAATGTATTTTGAATTCTATCCCTGATGAACGCTGGAGAGACTCAAGATGGGACTTGAGACCCAAGTGTGTACTTTTAAACGCCTTCTATGAGGCTTGGTGTGTATTTCTGCCTTCGCTCTTGCGCAGCCGGACCCAAACTTTTTTGTGCCACAGACCGGTTTCATGTCAGACAGTATTTTCACAGACCGGCCTTGTCATGTGGCGGAAAAATATTTCCGTTTTTTTTCTCTCGAAACACTCCGAAAGCTGGTTTTTCAATACAGGGTGCTCGGTCTCCACGTGGAAAAGCAGTTTTCTAGCTTCATTGCCTCATTGGAGAGCCGGCTGATGCATCTTCTGCAGAGGCTCGGTGCTTGCGATGAATCCGTAGTCTCCCGGTATTGTCTGTTAAATGCAGCTTTCTTTTTCTTAGCGGTCAAAGGCTCTTCTGTCTCTTCACAGGGCCTTTTCTCTTTTACAAAGATACTTCCCAAAGACGTCCGTTTTTACTCATTTTGCTAGCTTGTGGGTTTCATATTAGCGTTAATGTATCAGGCGATTGAGAGAAGCATCTTGACATACGTCAAGAGTGAGTCATAGACGGATTTAGCTGAGAGAATTTGTTCTTTTTTCAAAACAAAACATTGTTCAGACTCGGATAATAAATAAAAAGAAATAAGTTAGTATAGTTATACGAGTTATTTATCCTTTCTGGTACTGGTCTGCTGCCGGGGGTTGGGGACCGCTGGTCCAGTGGAGCTTTTAAATGACATTTCACCCCTGGTGTTCAATCCATTAAAACAAAATACAGCTTTTCTAAAACTTGATGAGAGTAATTGGACGGGTTACAACAAGATCTCTGGGTTTTTGATTAATAGAACTTCTTTGGATGCTTTGAGGCGCCAAAAGACAAACAACCTCCAGTTTCAATGACGTCATTTGAAGACAGACATCCCTGGAGCTCATATTTCTAAAACTCCCTCTTCAATTCCTCCCGGTGGATTCCGCTAAAGCGTAACTGCATAGCCGGAGCTCTCCTGTCCGCCAATAGGAACATTCATGAATGCACTTAGAAGAAGAGAATTAGTGCAGGCCATCAGAGCGCTCGAAATTCCTTCTTATAATTCCAGGTGAAATGCGGAGGGGTTTTGAGCCAATAAGTGTTGGAAATTGTAAATACATGCAAAAGTTAAGCATCCTCTTAACTGTCCTCCTTCACATTTAGTCAGGACTTTGCATTAAATCCCTTTGGCCCGAGATTAGAGGCGAGCGTTTTCCCTAATAATCGAATTCATTGCGTCCACGAATTTTCTTTGTCTCTGTGCTTCCGAGTCTTTTCTCCGAATAGATTAGTCGACTTCCAATCCCGCGAATGACTCTTAAACCTCTCAAGCTTTACGCTGCTGTTGCAGAGAATGAAGGCGTTGGAAGAGCAGACTCCACCGGCAGCATGACGCGAGAGCGTTCTCAGCAAGTATCTGAAAAGAGTGTATTTGTCAAGAGAGGATCTGAACACACACCCGCAGCTTTTCATTCACCTATTCTGTCTGCTGCAAATGGCGGCGCCGTGTCCTCCCAATGATGGAGAGGAGGTTTCTGCATCTGTGCTTCGCTCAGCGGTCATCGCACTGACCACTATCCTATCCTAAGTAAAAACAGTACTTTTTCAGGGCCCCAAAATATTCTTATATACACACCATATCAGGTGTGTCTGGATCTACGTTTGACCAGATGTCAACCTTGAAATCAGCTGAACGTGGAAGCTGCCGCTGGAAAGGACGCGTGCACGGCGGGGAGCGTTTCTCTGTAAATACAACTATCGGAGTGCTGCCGCTGCAAAGACCAGTTTTTATTTTTGGACTCCCCGTTTTGACTGTCCACGCTGTTCGCTCCTGGGACCACACAATTCTTTCACCCGCTTTTTTAATACTCAATGGGTCTGTTCCAAACACTTTTATTTTGCCAAACGGTCGTTTTCATAATTCAGATTATTTTGTTTGTGTGTAGCGGCATCGCAGCGAGAAGGTATGATTCCGACTCCGTTCTCTGTGGAGGTTCCATGTTCTCCCCGTGTGGGTTTCTCCTCGTTCTCTTCCACGGTCCACAAGCATGCAGTGGGTCGATTGGGGCGCCGCCGGGAGAGGCTGCAGCCCCCGCCGACACCCTGGATCCAGAACAAGCAGGACAGAGAGCGACTGAATGTTTGTACCCAAGATATTTCCTTATATTATCATGCATATTCTTTAGGATAAACACAGTCCAGTCTCATATCACGGATTGATGATTTTCGATCCACGTGTGCATAATTGTGTCGCGTCATAGAGGAATTTGGTGACAAACAGTGGTTTGTTTGGTGACAAAACCCCTTTCCAGAGAAAAAGGAGCTCCTTTGGAGTATTTATTAGCACAATGATTTGTTGTTTCAAGCCGTCCGTGAAAATAAACGCATAAAGTGATTGAATCGGGGGGGGGGGGGGCAGTTTCTATGCACCATCATCTCCCTGTGTCACATGAGCTCGCCGTGCACAGGCGCTCAGTATAAAGCAATCCAGAGGGTGTTTTTTCCTCTTTATTTTGTTTTGTTTTTTCCTTTTCTTTTCTGGGTTGGCCCCTCAGGGGGCCCTTCCAGGGAGCTGTTTGTGTGTGGTTGCCTTCGACTGTCTGTCAGTGGAAAAGAGAGGAGGGAGGAACCGACATGGAGAAGAAGGACTGGATAATGATTGATCTGCGAGGTGCTGAGACACTGTGAGATAAGACCGAGAGGAAGACAAGGTGAAAGATTGAGGGAGTTTTTAGAAGCGCCGGTGATGCAAACGTTAACTCTGAAATCTACTTAGCACCGCGTGTTGATACAACCGCAGCCGCCATTTCTGTCTGATGGAATGTGGCTTTCTGCGGGAGTGCCAGAGGGAGTAGGGAGAAGGAACGGGCCCCAGCTGTCAAGCTCTGACCCGAGCCCACGCAGAAGCTCCGAGGTCCGGTGGCCCAACATGATTCTGCACTGACCCCGACATCTGGAGCAGCTCCTCTGCGCGATGAACCCACCACGTTTATGCATAATAATCAACACGTTGTTCTTATCTGCACACGCGCCCGTCATCAATAGGCGCTTGGCACAGCCGCATTTTTTTTTTTCTCTGCGGACCGCAGATTCATAAAACCGCTTGCTGTGTAAATGGGGCTTGCAAATGCAAAACCGCCAGCACCACTTTAGGGGCGGCAATAAAACACACACACACACACACACACACACACACACACACACACACACACACACACACACACACACACACACTCATTCAGGCAGATTGACAGTTGGTTGCAAGGGCTGAATCACCGGAGGGCTCCAGGACAGATGCCATTAAAGAGTACGGCTACCTAGAACAACCGCTAATGGAAGATGTGCGCTGTCCTTTGTGCATTTTGTTTCCCCGTGCTGGAAAAAGCAAAACATTTGGCAAACGCGTAGCCGCGGCAAATGTCGATAAATGAAAGCATTGTCATGTTATTGGTTTTTGCCCTCCCTTCAGTGGCAGCGGCGCCGTCGTCCCTGCAGGAGTGTTGAATCGCTGTTCGAGATAATTCTCCGGCAGCACTTTGTACGGATGAGGGATGCGGTGAAAAGTCTACTTATCAGTCGGCTACATCCAAAACAAGTTCTGATTCGGCGGCGGAATCGTTCATCACGCGGAGATGCCTCACGCGTTTGCCTCGCTCAGCGGATTAATATGCTTTTCTGCTTTCCTCATTTAGACCTCAGTATATTAAATAATTTGGGCGTTCAGAGTGCCGGTTGAATAAAACATACGGAGTAAAGATGTCACTTTGGGCTTTGAAAGGAGGCAATTATATACCTGAGCTGATAACGCCGACTTCCAAACCCATTTTCTACAGTGTTTGGATGTGGAATCACCGGAGGCTGGAATATTTTTATTTCCTCATATCAACTGGCTGATATGATATGCGCATAATATAATGGCATGTTGGGGCTGCAAATAAGTCAATTTCTTTTATGTTTCAAAAAGCACTTTAAAAGACCCAAACTGTGTGTGTGTGTGTGTTGCACAAGTAGCAGCCCAGCGTGACCTTTTTCTGTCACAGTTCTTGTCGAACGCTGTGAGCCCACAGGTTAAGGAAGAATCAGGTCCCGTCAGTTGATTGTCTGTTTTTCCTTCCTGTTTGGCCTTTTGGTAATTTCCATTCCCTAGTTTCTGAGGGACTTTGAGCTCGGATGTGAAACACCACAATCTTTGCACGAGAATGCGGCTGCAGCGGAGAGAGATTCTGCCTCAAAGCAAGAAGGTCTTGGTGGATTTCGACGGGGCTTTCGGCCTTTCGTTGTCGAGTTTGCGCGTTCTACCCGTGTCTCCGTGGGGTTCCTCAGGGTTCTCCGGTTCTCCCTCACACTCCCAACACATGCGGTAGGTTCACTGAAGACAAACAATAGTTGTGTGTCACTGGTGTGTGAACCAAGGCGTATGATCGTGTGGCCGAGGGGACCCCGTCTCTCGCCCGATGACGGCAAGGATAAGGTTCTGACCCATATTACGTGAATAGATACTGAACAAAAACATTTTATTTGACGAAGGGACGAACCTTTACAGACATTTAGGAACAGAAGCGACCGAAAATGAAAACGATGCTCTGGTTTGATCCCCATCTACCCAATCGGAGCAGGTGTCTCTCGTATCCAACCCCATCATCCCTTTAATCTCACGGGATTTTTTTTTCCACCGCACACACTTGACTCCCATTTCTTCCACTATCTTTTTTTTTTTTTTTTGGTGCTCCTTCCTCTTCAGCCGGCGGTGTCGGGGTCTCTGCAGCACACGGCCTCATCAGAGGGCTTCAGCAGTGATGGACAAGCTGAGCGTCGTGGCGGAGTAGGAAGTAGGGGTCGTGGGGTTCGTGTTGATGGAGAGCTCAGGAGATCGGGGACAGTGATGCAGAGACCTGCGGATGAAGGTGTTCAAAGAGTGTAAATCAAGGTTTGAGGAGGCGGCGGCCGGAGGAGTCACTCGTAACAGTTGCTACATCCCTGGAATGGGATTTGGTTTGGAAACACAAACGGAGCCAAATTCAAAGGGGGGCTGAAAAGTTTCCCATCGGACTTTAATTCTCCCCCATCGTCCCCCCCGCCCGCCATCGCCACATTTGAAGGCAGATCGGAGCGCTTGCCAGACGAGTCTTGTTTGGAAACTTCCAAATAACCGGTTAATTAGCATTATTCCTGATAAATCTGCCCGATTGAAATTCAGCTTGAGCCGCTCTGGCTTGAAAAGTAATCAGGAAGATTAGGATGAGGAACCTTCGGCCGAATTAGGCAATTTTAAACTAATAAGTAGAAAGGGGAGTTATTCCGGAGTATTCTATATTTACGTGGTAAAGCTCCGTTTTGCAAGGTTCTTTTTACTCTAAAAATCTATCGATTCTTTGGGAATAAAAATCATTGAACGAGCAACTGTTTTAAAAGGCAAATAATGTAAATGTTTGTCTTCTCTTCGTGAGACCAACAGGTTCTCAATCTGACATTGGTGCATTTGCCATGAAGCCACGATCCCATCATGTTTAGCCTAGCTTAGCTGAAATCTTGAAAGGGTAGCAAGTTGAAAAATGAACTGAGACTTCAATGAATTCTCAACGTAAAAATAAATGATTTGTTTCAATACTTGCCTCTTTAATTTTTCAAGATGTTGCAGGTTGCATTTATAGATTAAGGAGCCTGTTTTCTCCTTAAATATATAATGCTAATGTCTGAAGTGGCTAAAGCTGCTAATTACAAATTATCATCTTTATTCTTTTCTCTTTTATAATTCATGACCTTTTTTGTTTTTTAATAGTCTGGCCAAAAATATTTCATTTTTAGAATTGTTGAAAATTAAAACCAGATTCTTTGTTTGTCAGACTGGACGTACTTTGTTTTTCATACAGTTACAACTGATCCGGATGGTAAATAACATTTCTGCGCAGCATTTGAGTAAATGTCACCCTATCTCTTATATATATATATATGTATATGTATATATATATATATATATATATATATATATATATATATATATATATATATATATATATATATATATATATATATATGTATATATATATGTGTGTGTGTATATATATATATATATATATATATATATATATATATATATATATATATATATATGTGTCTGTCAGCTTCTTTTTGTTTGTCCATTGATCTCCAGCCTGATGTCATTTTATAGACTGTATGAGTGTGTGTGTGTGTTTGTGTGTCAGGTTGTGATTTAAAGCGTTCATAGACAATTATGTTGAGTTTATTGCTTGTGTCTCGTGGCAGTCGTTATGATCAATCGGAAAGCGTCCTGAAATGTAGATAAAACCAACACAGGTGTGTCTTATCTGTGCCGGTGTTTATCAGTCAGTCATAAACGAGCCTTGAGGCTGGTTTGTCTCGTCCGGAGGGGAAAAACAAGCCCCTGCCTGCCGAGCGGTCGCACAGAAGAAGGAAACACAAATCTAAAGCAGATCACCTTAAAATCAGACCTGAAGAGGAAGGGGCTCTTTTCCAGAGGCTGTAGGATTGAGATTCGGAGCTTCTGAGAAGATGGAGGAGATACAGATTGGCTCTCTGGCGGCTCGACGGTCCTGCTATGAGAGATAAGAAAGCCGTCAAATCAAATGCTTTTCTCTTTTTGTCGGAGACGCTCCTGCACCGAGGCACGACTCCGACAGAGCCGCCCAGGATCGTCTCCAATTTTGCCTCATGCCGTTTTAGCAAACTCGATTTTTCACTTCTATGAAGAACGTGACGACCGCGGCCCTGGACTTTTACCGACGGCTCGTATTGGAATATTCCTCCGATGACACATTAACTGCTCATTTGTATTGCGGAGCGCGTGAATCAAACGCAATTAAAAAGCATCGTCGCATCGTCATTATCATTACCGTAAACCTCGTGCGCACCTCCATTCAACCACCGCTTTTTCAGTCGCAGGTCATTTGTCCTTGTTTTCACCCTGCACCTCCTCCTCCTGCTCTCCCTCTCATTCCACATTCAGTGCAGCCATTCGGGTCAGTTCTAATTACCGGGGTTCAATTGGAATTGGCTTTTCAATTTTTTTTTTTTTTGACGCCGCAGTGGTGGAAATCACAAGGTGCCAGTGCCAGCTTCCTCCCGCCCCCCACCCTGCTGCTCAGTATGACTTAATATGCCTGATACATTCACCTCACTGCGCCAAGGCCTTGCAATGCGGAGTAACTGTGTGTGTTTATCTTGGAGTAGCAACAGAGTGAAAGACCAGGCTATTACTGTAAGTCACTATAAGGTCAGGCGATATTTGTGGTTAGAGCCATTCTGTTTACATAGTAATAATGTGTCAGTGTGAATGTGCGTGGACGTGCGCCGGTGAGAAAACACACAAAGAAGCACAGAAGATCGTAGAAGGAGAAACGGAGCGTCTCTCGGACGTGAAGAAAGGATGGGAGTGGCAGAATGAGCCGGGTTTCCTCCGTCTTCAGCGAGTCCGCAGTGCAGGAGAAGATTAAAGTGGGAGACACTGCTTTTGAAGTTGGGCAATGTCGAAATCAGTAGCTAAATGCACACACACACACACACACACACACTCATGCTGCTTCCTATAGTCTAGTAAACTGGTGGAATATAAATGCTTCTCCTATCGCCTTTGATTCAACCAGATCCTTCACATCGGTTTAATGTTCTGGAAGACTTGAGCTGGAGGAAAAACACACTCCAGGAGAAAAAAGAAAAAAAAAAATCAAATCCCGTCATCCGTTTAACATGAGAGCGAAGATGAAGTAAACTTGATGTAAGTCCTGTGAGGTGTGTGTTCCTTGCAGATACACAGACAGCTCCCACTCAGAGATGGGGTGTGTGTGTGAAGTACAGCTAGAAATGTATTGGAGGTAAATAAGTGGATTATTGGTCCCCTTTCAACAGAATCACACTCATCATTGAGGAGATACAAACACTCTTGAGCACCGATGAAAAAGGCTTGAATAGAGTCCAATGCAGAAATGTCAAGAGGTAAGAATACTTAAACTCTTGAAATGTCAAATAAATGATCCCATTTTGTAAGCGGACTCCCGGCTGCACCCGTTCCACCCAACTAGTAACCCGACCAAACCTCCACGATACTCTCATTTTCAGCACAGTGTTAAAACAAATATAATAAAAGTGGTTTATGATATGGGAGTACGGTTACGTCAGTTTAGCTTTCGCCAGAAAAAGTCTTTCAAGAAAGATCAATGTTTCGGCTGATTTTAAGCCATTTGTTGAGGTTGTGAAACTCCCATCCCGCCAGAGCCGGCTGGCGTTGGACGTTTGTGCTGTCAGGTTCTGATCGAAGCCATGTCAGTGTTTCCAGAGAGGATCAACTGCGAGGCAGGGAGGACTCAGAGAAAGAAAACCTTGAAAAATCAATGAAAACAGAGCTGGGTTTCTACTGAATAGAGGAAAATTTGTGGTGTGTGTGTGTGTGTGTTTTCAAAATTAGAAATCCAAAAAGCCCTCAAATTAGTAAAACTTCTTCCAGTCCGGACAAAATTGCAGCTTTTTTTTAAATAAATCCGCAATAATGTAGTGGAATATGAACAAAAAAAAATCAGCTCAAAAATATATTTTCTGTAAATTATTAATTTGTTACTGTTTTTCCCTACAAGAAAAAAAACATTTTTCAATAAATGATTTTTAAACACATTTTAAACAATTTTATATTTACACAGTGAGTAAATTTCCCCCCATTACGCTTATTTGACCAGGCAGCGTTTGCTATCTGCTGTGCTACATCGCTTACTGACACAGCTACCATGTCCTGTTTTTGCTGTTTGTATCCATGTGCAGTGGATTACTTGATTTTGTTTAGGTTTTGCCATTCAATGCATGAACATGATTGTTTTCCAGGCCAACGGTAACTATTTATCACCGGCCAGCTCACCCTAATGATACTGCTTGGTTTTACGCTGTTCATCAGTGTGACAGTTGTATGAATTACTGTGTGGTTAGCTGCGTTTGTGTGAGTGTGTGTGTGTGTGCGCACACGGTGGGGCCGGTCACTCTCTCAGCTCTCAAATCAATCTGCATAAATGGACATCGACATTTGCAGAGCAGTCATGAAGAATGATCGGTCTTGCTCTGTCACTGGGATCGCAGTCAAACGCCGAAAGTGACGAATCCCAAATAAAATTGCTGATGACAGTCGGGAGCGGCTTGTGTGTTAGCACGACGCGATGAGCTTATGTCCAAAATATGAGTGAAACCCATCATGTGAATATATTGGATTTTAATGTCCCCGTCAAGTCAAGATGGTTTCAAAGCTCCCGTACTCGGCCCGAAATCCGTCGAAAACGTTGCAAACCCTCGTTGTTAAGAGGCTTGGTCTTTTTGCATTTGCGTCGTTCCCTTCCACCTCTCCGCTCGCTCTGCCAGCATCCAACTCCAACCGCACTCCCAGAGAAAAGTGGCTTGAATTATGGATGATGGTGGAAAGGAAGAGTAAACAGTGTGTGTGGAGGGCTGAGAGGGAAGTGCACGGACGAGAGCCCGGGAAAGACAAACAGAAAGGCAGAGATGGGATGAAGTCGGGGGAGATGGAGGTGAAGAAGGGGGGAGGAAGCGGAGAGAAAAGAAGGGTGAAACTCATAGAATGTGCGGTTTGTTTGCATGCTGATGTAAAAAGGACACGGACGGATCAGCAGGAGCTTTTTTACCTGCGCCGAGTTTAAATAGTCGCGGAAATACATTTCTCACACGCCCACGACCGAAGCCCGGGAGGCCGAAGGGGGAAGACGGGAAAGAACCAGGTTCTGCCATGATGCTCTCCATGCTGGCGCTGTGTTGGCGGCTGGAGCTTCAGGGACCGTTTCCTTGCTTCCTTCCCCATGTCGCTGTCCACGTGCGAGTTTTGTGTGCACGAATTCATGTGCGGTGCAGGGTTTTCGACCGCCAAACCCGCAAATAAATGCCTGGCTCCCCCCCGGTGCCGCCGGCTTTGTACACCAACCCTGCCCAACGCGGCCGCGGATCAATGTCATCTCGGAGGCGCACAAACATGAACACAAACACACACAGACACACTTGGACTCGTCTGCAGTTTAAACAGCAGGTGGCACAGATAACAAGCACTTAATCCACAGCCATTTGGACGACCGAATGTGATATCCAAAATGAGTCTTTTTTTCCTGCTTTTTCTTCCAGCTCCCTTTTTTCTATCAGGGTATCAGGGAAGAAAAAAAAAATATATAATTTTTTTTTTTTTTGTAATAGCACTCTTATCATTGCAATTATGATTATTATTCAAATCATATCAGACACAGATTGTTTCTGCAAAGTTCATTAAGTTGGACAGTTCTAACAAATAAGGTAAACACAGAATCTTCTCTCTTTCCTTGTAATATATACAATATATAAACCTTCCCCTCCTGAAGGGATCCGGGAATGATTCCTGATCAAAAGGCTAAAAGTTGGTGCGGAGAGGGATCTTTACAGTCCTCGGACAGAAGAGGCCCTGAGCTAACTGACGGGCAGCGCGCTCCTTTTGTCATTTCCAATAAATGCCGCTGTCTCAGCTTCAGATGCTGTTTGGATGTTTGAGCGCCAGGGTTTCCTCTGCAGCTGAGCCTCCTTCTGAACGGATTCCTCCAGGCTCCTGGTTGCACCTTTTTCTGTCTTTAACCCGAGAGCCTCCGATGATGTCGGCCCTCCGGAGCCGTGTTTTACCCTGATATTCCACTGTTCCATCCATGAAGGTCAGCAGATGCACGTCTTTCTGGTCAAACTTATCTCTGGAGATGATGATGATGATGATGAGATGATGATGATGAGATGATGATAATGAGATGATGAAGATGATGATGATGATGATGATGATGAGATGATGAAGATGATGATGATGATGATGATGATGAGATGATGATAATGAGATGATGAAGATGATGATGATGATGATGTTGATGATGAGATGATGATGAGATGATGAGATTATAATGAGGTGATGATGTTGATGATGAGATGATGATGATGATGATGATGATGATGATAAGATGATGATGATGATGAGATGATGAGATGATGAAGATGATGATGATAATGATGAGATGATGATGATGATAAGATGATGATGATGATGAGATGATGAGATGATGATGATACTGATGAGATGATGAGATGATGATGATGATGATGATACTGATGAGATGATGAGATGATGATGATGCTCAGCTCTTGGAGTCAATACTTTCCAGTCAGACATGATAACCCAGTGGAACAGAGGTTGGTGTCTCCATGTTCTCCCGTGTCTGTGTGAAGTTCCTCCTGGTTCTCGAGTTTCCTCCCAAAGCCCAAAAACATGCAGGAGGTCATGGATTTCCTGGTCGTGTGAGTGAGGGTGAACGGTTGTACGTCTCTATCGCACCGGTCCAGGTTGAACCCGCTTCTTTCGCCCAATGAGAGCTGGACCAGGATCCAGCCCTCCTGAGCGGTATCTAGAATGTATTCAAGATCAAAGAAATACAGAACGGGTGGGTTTCGGCAGATGCAGGCGTGTTTCTTTGCCTGATTTAGGGATGAGAACCTTAAACATAAAACACCTGAACATTTTCTTCTCCCCTGGGCTTTTCCCTTCAGGTGTTGCCACAGGGAATCCACCTTCTCCATCTAACCCCATTCTCTGGATCCTCCTCTCTCACACCAACTACCTTCACAGCTCCAATTCCATCATCCGTCTACCCGTATATTGACTCTCCCTGCTCTGTCCATGACCCAACCATCTCAGTCTTCCTCTGATGGACTCATTCCTGATCCTCTCCATCCTGGTCACTCCCAAACAGAACCTCAACATCTTCATCTCTGCAACCTCTAGTTCTGCCTGCTGTCTTTTGGTCATTGGAACAGTTTCTCGTCCAAACATCATCGCTGGTCTCACCACTGTCTTGTCCACCTTTCCTCTCATTCTGGCTGATGTTCTTCTATCTTATGGTGCCCCTGACACTTTTTCCCACCCGTTCCAGCTGCTTGAATCAATTTCTTTAGCTCTTTTCCACACTCTCCCTGCCCTGGACTGTTGACCCTAAGTATCTGAACATCAGCTTACTTTTTGTCAAGGGGTGCAAAGTACGTAGCTCGGACATCAGTGGTCGCCCCGGTGGTGTTTGACCTGACAGGGTAGTTTGTGAGATGTAAGACCTGGGTCCCGCGCAAACGATCGAAAGGCAAAGCTGTCATGTAGGTAACAAAGACCTCATGCATTGTAACATTTTAAATGTGTGTGTCTGTACGTGCGGAGTCTTCATCGGTGAGGCTTTCTCCTCCCAAATGAGATGAGAAATGAGAGATGAGAACAACTTTATTAATCCCGAAGGAAATTGTTGTAATCTGCAGATCTCGACCCACCTCGATGCAAAGGTGGGTAATAATTAGAGGGTGAACAGAGAAGTGGATAAGTATAGATGAGGTTGGAAGTGCGGTGACAGATGAAAGCGGAAAACAGAGAAATAGCGAGTGATTGAGCTTTAGCTAAAGTAAGGCGAGCCAGCAAAGCATGGAGCTTGAAGGCTCTACTGGTCACCATGGCAACCCTTTAAAGGCCGATCCCCCAATGCAATTACAGTGGCTTTGAGGCAGGCGGTCTGAGGCCAAAGAGACCGAGAAATAATGTCAAGAAAGAGCAGACGTACTTAAGGAAAACAATCCAGGTGGATGAATTAAAAACTGCTATAATGTGTCCGAGTCTCGGGATGATCGTTGAGGTTTGTCTGTTTCACCACAGCGCCGTGTGGATTTTAATAATGAAGATCCCTCCTCCGGCAAGCCACCTTTATGGATTTTTGCGCATTAAAGCATCTTTGTGAAAGAAGCGGGATTATATAGGGGGGGGTGCAAAGGGTTTGTTTTTATTGATACCATTAATCAAGGGATCCCAAACGAAAACAACTTATTCACATTTCCAAAGCTTGGACGGGAGGGAGCGGGTCTGATTCAGCAGCTGGAGGGGGGGGGGGGGGCTTCCGCTCGGGCTGCCGAGATGATATTATCAATGAAATTAAACCTCAGAGCTCGGCAGTATTATTGCTTGCAATCCTCCAAAGCCTCATCGAAGCCCGTTGTGTATCATTTTCTAGGTGAATACATGAGCTACTTCCTTCTTATAAATGACTTCTTTAAACTGCTGATTTGTGTTGGTCTCAAAGTCTGCAAGACACACAATGCCTTGTTTTTTGTTGTTTTTTTTGCAGCCGTCACAAACCCGGGGACATCATACCGATGGCCGAACTTGTCAAATGGCCCACATGCTGCTTATGAAAAATATATTTCTTTTGAGGGTTGTTAACGCTGCGTGTTTAGGATGGTGTAATGTTACAATGTGCTATCAAATTTCTACTGGAGGGAAAAAAAGAGAGGAAGCTTCCTGCAGGAGATGCTAAAGTGGCAGGATAAATTGGCCTTTCAGGGATAAAAATAAACATGCTAATAGCTCGCATTGGAGACGCAGTTTGATCATACCCTGTCAAAATCCCAAACTGACGTCAGCAACACAATTTGCCGACAAAATATTCACCACGGCATCGCTTCTCATCGCGGGCGAAATTTCCCTTCGTCCCTGCACCCTCTCTACGGACGTCAGCGTGAGCTTGGATCTGCTTGGATGCGATGCTGTGCAAAGCAAACCCGTGTGGCGGTTCCACTGCGTGAAGGCTGAGCCAACCTTTTAGCTCGTCACCTCGTCTTGCCCAAAACGAGCTGTTTAAGACTCGGCCGCGCCGCTCTCAGCTTTACCGATACGGTCCCGCTTGACGCCGACATGGCTCAACCAAAGTTCCGACTACCGTCGACGGATTGCAGAATGATATTTTTTTTTTTTTTAACACCCGGGACGGCGAACTGGACGGGCGTAGGCTGTGACGTCAGGAGCTGCTGAGTCAGGGCTGACTCCGTTCACGTGGGAAACGTTGGGCAACGAGGATATTTCTCACCGCGCATCCAGGGCAAACCGATGGCTTGTGATGCAGTCGTAGCCTACTGAGTGTTTACGTAGCATTTGCACTCCGCTGCCCCGATCCTGCGACCCCCGGAGGGGATTGATTTCTGCCGCTCCGCTGCCCTTTCACGTCTATATCTTCTCCCGTCGCCGTTCCGTTCTCTCTCTTTCCATACTAATATTTTCGTCACGCTGTCGTTTCGTCCCCGGTTTCTTCGTCTTGGAAATCACACCAGTGTCTTTATGATTCAGCTCTATCTTTATCTCTCCTCATCCTTCATTTCATTCGCTCTTTTGCCCCCCGTCCCTTCCCCACCTCCCCTCGTTCCCCCTGGCTTTCTTGTCATGCCTGCTTGTTTTATTGCTCCTTGCAGTATCTCAAAGCGCCCAGCTCATCCTCGCTTCTCCATTTCTCTCCACACTCTGGGTTTCATCCTCTGCCACCGTCTCTGTACTCAAATTCTATCCGCCTCTGTTTCCTCCCTCTCCTCTATGTTTACACCGGCCATCTGTCTAATCACTCGACCGTCTCCCTTCATTCTTTGCTCACTGTTTTTCTTCCCCTCTCTTATTTTGTGTTTCCAGTCCCTCCTCTGCGTTTGTGCCGCCGCCGCCAAGTGTTATCCTTTACCCCTCATCCCCGTCTGTCTCCATGTGCAGGGGTCTCGTCCTCAAACACACCGTTTGGCGAACAAAATAGATTGTCTCTCAAAAGATAGACGGTAACAATCTCAGGAGCTCTTTATGCAACCAGCTATACCTGTTTTCATACTTTATTTTCTGAAATTACGGCTGGCGATCATTTGTAACGCTTCTCATTAACCCTTATTATTTATAAGCGTTGCGAGATGGTGAAACACGTCGAGCTATCGTGCACAAAAATGCCTCGGCCTTAATGGATGCTTGATTTAAGCTCAGCTTGTGCCGGAAGCATTTTTCATCAAAATAAAATACATAAATAAATTTAAAAAAAAACAGACTGACTGACTGACAGGAAGGATAAAACCTCCACACCTGTTCAAGCTAAGATGGAGGGCGACTGTTCTAAATAATCAACATGATCTGTCTTTATTATTTTCCCATTTATTTGTTTTCTGGGGAAAAAAAGACTCCTACTGTGTGCCTTCCTGACCTCCCACATGACCTCACGGTGCCACTCGTGCTTCACCCAGGCCCGGATATTGATGCAAAGGAGATCCCAGGTGGTCCTTTCTGGCATTAAAGATATACTAGCTTTGCAGATGGAAATATATAATTCAATGCGGACGGCGGCTGATCCTGCTACAATATAGGATAGGTGTGCTCTCTTGGTTGAGGCTTCTCAAAACTCTTCTTTGTGGTGAATTATTAAGCCTTTCCACAGTGGAGGTATCCAATAAACTCAGCCAATATCTTTGCCAGGAAAACATTCAATCAAACGCTTTGTGCCGAAAAGTGACACCGGCTGACCTGACATTTATCCCGTGCTGCATCAGAACATATTAAAGCTCTGGCAGTAATAAATAACAGCTAAATAATCCTTCTTTTTCCCTTTTTTTCCCCGCCATGTATGCAGGTGTACGTGTTGTTGCGCATTCAATACGGATATCCTGCACTGTGGCATTTTACAACTAAATCTAAAGGTTTCTTACAGCCAACAATAATAGCACAAAAGGCTCCAGGGCAAATTAGTATTGGCCGAATAAGACGGCAAATACACTTGCCTATGCTAATATTGATAGCAACGGGATGACATGGTCTGAGTAATTTAAGGCGCAGTCAACAGAGGGAAGTTGCTGTCAGCATTACCCATGAACGCCTTGTGAACTTGTAAAACCGTACCCGTTGTGTAAAGTCTGTGGACGGAGACACGCCAAATGATCGATACGGGAACGATGCTCCAACTTATCCAACTTGATGTTGGTGTGATGTCACTCACTTTGTTTATATCGCCACTGTTGCAAATTAATCTGTATCGCTTTTCCATCAAATCTTCAGGTATGTGCAAACTCCTTTCTCGAAGCACGGCTTCTGTGATTTCTTAAGAAAAGCTCTGTTTAGTCAGAATTATTTTGCAGTTAACAAGTCTCCTTTTCCCTTCTCGCCGCTGCGGTTTGCAGAACAGTGATTTAATGGCTGCAATGGCAAAGTATGTTTTCCACTTGATGTATTTGATCGCTGCTGCATCTTTGGTATATGCAGAGCACCACGCATACTAATACACAAACCGAATGCATAATTCAAAAGGAATATTTTGAAAGCTGCAAGACCTAGGGCAGCAAATTTGCTCCATGGATGGTTGATGCCAGGGCTGTGCTGTAGTTTCTGTAAATGTCTGAAATCTAAACTCCGTCGGTGTGTACGTGTTGGAGACGTGCGCTCGCGTAGAGATGCATTCTTGTAAAGTGCCACATCAGTAAGTTTCATGGCTTCTATTTGCCATTTAATCTCCATGTCATTATCCAGGCAATACGGTGTGTGTGTGATTCTTTACTCTTGTGATTATTACCTATTGCATGCATTAGAAGATGGATGGCATGCTACTGTGACAAATTCCAAGATGAGGGTGCAAGAATTGAGAATGGATGGAAGGCATACAGATGAGCACCTGGGGGGAAATATGAGGGATTCTTTTTGGACGGTAACAAGTTATGGAGGGTTGTGCCACATGTGAACCAGACAGGTGCTACGGCGCCGGTCACAGAATGGAAGAGTATGAAAAATTGATACGCCCTACTTAGAGCAGCTGAGCAGAGGAAGGGAAGGAGGGCTGGAGGTGGAGGCTGGATGATGTTAGATTTTTGAAGCAAGCGCACCATGTGTCTTTTCCTTATTGGTGCATTACATCATGCCTGTGTGTGTGTGTGTGTGTGTGTGTGTGTGTGTGTGTGTGTGTGCATGCCCGAGTGTAAAACTCTTCATGACGCCCAAAGTGCTGCACACTGTCTGTTGTTCCTGTTATCATCAACATCCCGACCAATCACTGTTCATTTTACTAGATTCAATCTTCACAAATCCTAGATGCATTTGAGGTTTTTTTTTAGATTTTTTTTTTTTAATTTCATATCAAACCCGCAAACATTTGAGGCCGAGGCCCTCATCAGGCCATCTCGGACTTTTCGGCACCGTTTGACAAAATAGAGCCCTTTATCAGTCCGCCTCCTATTTAAACGAGGTGGGGAGAAGAGCCGGTCCCTGAAGGAGTCAGCAGAACGGAAACCACCGCGCGTTAATCAACGCTCCAAAACTCCACAAAGGAACAACGGAGGAGCTGTGCCGCCTTCGCCCCTTTACTCCAAGGAATATCTTAATGACCAAAAAGGATTTATGAAGCTTTATGTTGCAGGCCACACCAGGCGTTGCGCGTTTGAATTTATGCTGCTCTCAGCAGCCTGCTCACACCAATATGGCTACCTTGGCTCACCTGAGGGCCGGCGCAACTGCAACGTTCAACTCCCGATCCTCACTGCGTTTACCTCCGAGCCCGTTGGAGGCCTCGGAGTCTGTGCCTGGTCAGACCTGCAGGCTGGGACGTGAAGGCGTCACGAAGTTGCACAATAAGAACTCAAGATATATCTTGAAGGGCAGCACGGTGGCTTCTGCCTCTTCGCAAGAACGTTCGATTCTGACCAGGAAACCTTTCCGTGTGGAAAAACAGCAGTATTGATAATGACACACCACGACTAGTTGTGGATAACTAGTGATGAGATGACTCATCAAAGTAATGCCTTGAGTGACGTCTTGCCAATATAGCTCATTTCAGTCACTGGAAACACATTTTTAATTTGCTGCACGTGCAGGCCCTTTCATTCTGGCATTTAAACAACACTGTGTATTTCACAATGAAGGGCTCCGGCTGTCATAACTGTGTGTGTGTGTGTGTGTGTGTGTGTGTGTGTGTGTGTGTGTGTGTGTTTGTGTGTGTGTGTGTGTGTGTGTGTGTGTGTGTGAGACAGAGACAGCTATCATTATTAGACAGGGGATAACTCCACAACCACACACAGAGATATTTTCTTAGATCCAACTGCAGTTACAAGCTATTGCGTAACTTAAAAATGGAGACAAAACAATTGTCGAAAAGGAAATCATTAGCATTTTAAATTGCCTTGAGAGTGCAATAGAAAATGGTTTATTAGATGACAAAATCCTCAATGATTCGCTCATCGAACGTTATGCGATCTAATGGCAGCGTGTGTGATTGTAGCTGTGCGACACATCTGACCCGGCGTGGCCGAACAGATGACGGGCGCCAGATGATCCGGCGCTCCCTGTTCGTCATGGATGCTAATGGGAGGTAATGAGAGTCCCTTGTTGTCCGGACAAATAAAACCGACTCCGCGTTGCTTTCGAGATCCCGTGGAGGAACGGCAGGATGTGAAACCTTTCAGTGACCGTCTTTGTTCACCGTCACCTTCGAGGTCAGTTCATACGGCCGTGTGGGCGGATTCAAAAGGAGCTTTCACACTCGCGGTGCTGCCGATGCTTTGTTTACAGAATCCCCTCAGACCAGGTTAGTAATCACACCAAGCCTGCTCGGATTAGAAGGGAGTCAGCTGCGGCTCTGGAGTTAAATGAATATTAACTACCGTGCATATGTCTTAAAGACCTGGATGTTTGGCTTCCTCCGCGCTCTATGTTCGCTTTAGTCCAGAGTTCTGTGTCCGACAACAAGGCCGTCATCTGCTGGGAGCTGAACTCATTTCATCACCCCGCCTTAATAACACATGTATAACAGAGACACATGCCATCGGTCCGCTATAAAAGAGACGGTACCTTTGGCCTCGTGTTGGTCCTGTTGATAGCCATTAGCAGTTTTGAAAGATAATTACATCCCTGTAATGTTTCAGCAGTGGCATGCAGCCAGGGGAGGCAGGAGAGGCTGTGCCTCACTTGCCAAACTTGGAGAGAAAAAAAAGTAAAATAAAAAAAAAGAATTAAATGGTTATATTTAGCAGTGATTTGCATTTTTTTTTTTTAAATTTCAATTCACCGGTTTTAGATCATTTTTTTAATTCAAAATAGCTGGATGTTCACCGGAGATGTGCGTGAGGCTGCAAACTGTGGAGCCTCATTGTACATTGTGCAATGACGTCCGACTGTTGCCATGATCCGCACTGAGATCACATTGCTATCTTTCTGTGCGTCGCTATTAAAACACTTTTACTATATGAAGTACATTTCCAATGTACAGTGTTTTTCTTTCTGTTATCAAACTCCATGTGTGTTACCAGTTTCTTGTGAGCGATCATTAAACGTCCTAAGAGAGGCATGCAGTTCTCCTGCCTCATGGTGGACCTGCCTCACCAGCCATGAACCTTAGCGCCCGTCACTGGGTGTCAGATATATAAGATGCAGCACAGACATGTCTGGGGTAACAATATGGCGCCGGGCCGAACATGTAGTCCGACATAGAGAGCTGGACAAGCTTTCCGTGTCCACTCTGTGGAGTCTCCAGCACTGCTCCTCATCCCAGCTGAATTCATCTCTCCTCTTCACCTTGATCTCCGCAGATACTCTGAATAAAAGAAATGTTTCGGCTCATTTCGATTAGTAACATTTAGACATGCCCTTTGATCAGCTCCTCCTCTATTTCGAACTGTCGCTTTCCGTTTCGAGGGACGGGGGATGCCGAACGTGAGGTTAACGTCTGGCTTTGACAGAGGATAATCACGTCGAATGAATGATCAGAAAAATGATTCATGCAATTGGGCGATCTTAAGAGTGTGCAAAATTATTGAAATGAATCATTGTGTAACGCGAGCATACCTTTGCAAAACTTCAAGGCGCGCCTTTGTTTGTCAACCAGGGCATTAAATCTTGACGGCATCAGACGGCTGCTAAATGTGTCGAGGTTCTCTTCGCCGCTAATGCCAGACTCTTGGCCGTATGTCCGTTAAGTGCAACATAAACCTGGGGGAGCGATAATGTGCCACCTTATATCAGAGCTCCAAAACAGGCTGCAGCTCATCCCAATTTACAATCTTGTCAGGTGATAAAACTAAAGTGATAATTTCAGCACCTTTTGTGTCGCATCTCCTGTTTTATTTAATCATTTTAACGTCGATCCACCGGCGGGTCTTTCTCGGTATTTGCAAAAAGTAATTGTTTTCTGATGAGGAAAAACAGGCAAGCTGTGTAATTGATCGAGGGCAACCGGCGTACGTCAGACAGACGGAGACTCGGTGTGTTCGGAGGGGAACCGGAGTCAAACGTCGTTGAATTAATCAGCCCCCGACGAAGGACGCGTTTGTTGCTCGTCAGATTCGCTGGTATAAATCAGTCTTGGAAATGTTCTCCCGTATTTGTTGTCCTTGTCTTTAGCGTAGCATCCTTGTGTCGGCGGCGCGCGACGTCTCTTTCATCCACCAATTTATCCGTCAGTCCATCGTTACTTAACCGTCTCGGCTCTGTCTTCACATCCCGCGGTGTTCAACCTCTCGCTTTCTCTTTGCACTGCTCTGCCTTTGCCACTGGGTTTCACGTTAAGTGACATGTGCAAAGCCCAAGTGCTCTAAAAGAAGATCTCCTCTTCATCATTTGCCTGACATTCACACGTTGGGTCATTTGCTGTGGTTTGAGCGTTCCTGCCGGCCGCCTCGCTCTGTGAAGGCCCTGCTTTCACTCGTACCCAGACACAAAAACAGGGATGTTGAGCTACTGCTCAATTGTGCAAATAATAATTGAATAAAGGAAAAAGTCGGCGGCTCCAAATGCTCCCAAAAGTTGTGGAAAACATTATCATATCGATGAAAAGAAAAGCCAGTGGTGTGCAGTCAGGGGAGGCTGGAGAGGCCGTGCCTCACTTGCCAATCTTGGAAAGAAAAAAATGTTAAGTGAAAAATAGAATTGGTTGTATTTATCAGTGATTTGCACCGTAAAAGTATTTTTCATTTAACCTCCCCAGTTTTAGATTGCTTTCTATTCAAAATGGGTGGATTTTCACATTTACTGTTCAAATATTGAGAAGAGACAATTGAGTCTCCATGTAGATTGCACAATGACGGCTGACTGCTCGCATGCTCTGTACTGAGACCGCATTGCTGTCATTATGTCGCTGTTAAAATGTTCAAGCACGTTTGCGAGATGATATCTAATGTACCGTGATTTCTGTCAACAACTGTACGTGTGTTACTAGTTTTTTGTGGTGAGGGATCATAAAATGGCCACGAAGAGCCACGAAGTGAGGCACGCCGTTCTCCTGCCTCATGGTCGGAGGCGCTCGTGATTCCGGGATTCTTCTTGCGACTCCTCGGCCGCGGAACACAGGGCCTCACCTGCCATGAACCTCCCGCACGTCACCGATAGAACCCGAAAACACCCCCAATCACTCAGACGGAGGTATTTCATCTTTTTCAAGCTGCTGCCGTCCTTTCCTTGACTGCTCATTCTGGGATTTAATCTGAATCCCTCAGAAGACAGAAGAAATAATCCAGTGTTTCCATAATCCTGCGTGAACGTACGCTCTCCAGCGGTCAAATATTCAGGCGTGCACGCACACACACACACACACACACACACGCCGCATACATCGTGCTCGCTGTACTTCTGATAACCAGCCGAAACGGCCTGCCAATACTTGGTGATCACTTATTGTTCCCGAGCCAATCTTTTTAAGCCTGGCACAGACGGGGTGTGAACTGAGCTTTTTACAGTCTTTTGAAAATAGTCCTGCCTTTTTATCTCCTGCAGCTTTATGTGGAGGAAAAAATAGGGAGAAGATAAATTACAGTGTCAATCAGCCTTACAGGGACGCACCTGGAAATTTGGTGATTATTACTTGCAGGATCATTCAGTGACCCCACTTGATTCCACCGTTGAGTTTGCGGCAACTTCATAAGGAGTCTTAAAGGGTAATGAAATAATCTACCTGGTGATTACAGGCCGCTGCTTAAACGGCACAATAATATCAGGGACCGTCTCCTCACCGATAGCATTTTTTTAGGCTCCAATGAAAGCTACTTAGTTGAAGGTGACTCTTGCTTTCTCTTGCCAGCCTCATTATGGATGAGGATGAGCCGTTTGGCATCACGAGAAATGTTTTACTTCCTGTCTGTCATTTGGCACGGCTTCGTGGGTAAGACTTGGGGTGCCACAAACAGCTCAATATGTTTTAAATAGACTCCAGAGAGAACGGGAAGACAGAAACAGGGGACGTGTGAAGAGCCATCTTTGAGGTCTTTGTTATGGAGACAGGAAGAGGACGTACGCAGCTTTTTGCAGAGTCACGCCTAAAAGTTCAGCGGTTTCTGAATCGACTTGCCGTCTGATCGTCGCTGGTGAAAATGCTGGGATTGCGCACTTCCGCGCACGGTAAACTGTCTCCGCCCGAGACGTCTGGACTGCCTCGTACTGTCTCAGCATTGTCTCAGCGTCAGAACAGGGCGTGAACGTCTCTCCAGCCTCTCTGGGATTCTCAAGGTGCTCCGGCTGAAAGTCCTTTGTCCAATCGTGGGTTCATCGTGGATCCGTCGTGTTCCGTCCAGCGGCGCAAGCTGTGGGAATGATGTCAGTGCATCGGATCCAACTCGTGCACGTTGGGTTTGCAATGACTCGCTGCAGGAGTCGTCTTTAAACAAATCGCCATATGTAGTACTGTAATTTCCCAACTATAAACTGCTAGTTTTTTACGGGGATAGAAAAAGATGGACTTTTCCTTGGGTTATTTATTATTAGTCTTTTTCATAAGCCGTGTTACAGGCCCTGCTTGGAAAAAAAAAAAAACATCTCCAGTACGTATTTGTGGTTACTGGTATGTATTCAATTCAAAAAAAGAAAAAAAAAAACTTTTAAAATTGTGGCTCTAATATTTACGCGTTTATTTGCTTTTAGGTGCTGGCACCAGTCTGGAAGTTACAGCAGGTCATGATTTGCATGAATTGGGCGTCGCAGCGGTGCAGTGATGCGGCGGTGCAGCGGTGCAGCGGTTAGCCATTCAGCCGCATCGCAAGAAGGTCCGTGCTTTGATTCGGTGCTGGGTTTGCGATGAGTTTCTCCCAGGTTCCTCCCGCAATCCAAAACGCATCTTTAGGTTCACAGGAAACCCTTAGTTGCCCAAATATGTGAATGAGAGAGTCAGTGGTTGTTTGTCTGTATATGATATTTCTAAATGTGTCTCTGTGAACACCTGGTGACCACAATATGTTTGGATACCGTGAGTGAATGCGGTAAAAGAAATCCGGAAGCACAGATGGAGCTGGGTTGGAGAGGCTCACGTCTCACGTGGACGGAACATCATAGATGTCGCCCTGCAGTGACTCCTGTGGTGTGTTTACATGCCAGACTCAATCACAGTAAAAGTCGGCTTCAACACAATCATTTCACACCTGGAAGGGATCAGTGTAATTCTGTGGCAGGTGTGAGGTGCCATTTTAAATATTTTCTATTGCAGAACCTCCTGATCCACAGACAAAGCTCTCCAGATTTAGGATTAGGATTTACAAAAAAAGAAAAGATCATTTTAATGGCACGTTTCTTGTGCTTGGTCCTGTGTTTTTGTTTCTCCCTCGTGGCTTCAGCGGTTCGCCGTCCCACCTGCCTGCCATTATTCCTCTTCCTTTCAAACTAACCTGTGGGTCACTGCTGCTCGTGTCCTCCCGGTCACGTCTCTCCACAGGCGTACGAGTCCATTCCCTTCGCTGCGTTTGTGCTCTTGTGCAGAAACATTGCTGTTTTCATTGTTTTGTTTTGTTTTTTGTTGGGACTTTTTTTTTTTTTGCTCTTCCTGTTGAATTTTAGAGAAAATGGAGACGTACCCATTTCCTGACCCTGCAGGCAAAGTGGGTAAGGTTCTGCTTCCACGTAATCCAAAATGCATTTTGCGTGCGCATGTATGTGTGTGTGTGTGTGTGTGTGTGTGTGTGAGAGCATTTCTATGTGGAAACAAAAGGACAGGAGGGCTCTGTGAATGAAAGCCCTCATTCCAAGGCCTTGCTTGTCGATATTACGGCTACAAATCACACCTCCCTTCTGCTGAGAGGAGCAAATAGTACATGCGCACAAACACACATGCAAACCCTCGCCTCCCTCGGCCGCAGACTCTGGCGACCCAGGAAAAGTTTTATGACCAATCTGCCTGACATGGCTCCCCTGCCACATATTGGACCGTATTATATGTCTGAATGCCCGCGGTGCAGTTTATGGAGAATGCGCCTGATGTGTTTATGCAAGCGCATGTTTCTATCTTTGATTTTTTCGCTCTGCCTCGGCTCTTCGTGCTCTCCGAGCCTGCATGTCTGCGCCCGTTTGCTTTGTTTGTTCAGCTCAGGAAACGGGTCCTCTCTGCCCAGACGCCACCGGATTTGTCTGAGTTTAATGAGTCGGCTGGATTTTTACAAGAGTTTGACACAGCTCATTTACGGATTTGTGATTCTTTACCGAAACTGTTCACGCATTTTAATGTCGATCATGCCTTTGCATCATTTATTTGATTCCGATTGCGCCGATGGTGATTCAAGACAAACGCAGGTGTCCAGTCGTGGAAACTTTATATAGAACGATGTCGCTTTCGTCCGAGCGCAGGAGTGCACCGGATCAACCGAAGATCCCGCTAAACCCGGGCGGAGTTATAGAAGTCGCCGTGAGGTTTACCTCTCTGCCGACAAATGCTGCTGGAGATGTGTCTGGAAATGGATAAATAAGGCGTCCAGGGCAGGAAGGTGTGACAGGAAGAGCTGGACACGGGGAGACAGTCTCTCTCCATCTGCGGTGCTAATGTGACTGGATGGAGAGGGTGTCGGGGAAACGGTGTCACTCTTATCTAAATCCCATGTGCTTCCCTCGAAGTTGCGAATCTGGACGACTGCCGGGAACAAGCATAACAAATTTAACAAAGCTTTTTAAGTAAAAAATCCCAATGAATAATGATCTAATGAACGCAATGTGCAGTGCAATCGCAACCACAGGCAGGTTTTTGTTCAGCAACCTGCATATTTGTGGACGGGCAGGAAAACGCAGAACCTTGGAGAAGAGTGCAAATCAACGGGAGGATGTTACCGAGGCTCCCGTCGACAGCCGGAATCAAACTTTGCGTCTTGAATACGATCTGGATCAGGAGCCGCTGTGTCTAGAGATCCTTTCTACCTGATGATTCAACCGCAGGAACTTGTAAACATGCTTTTCCTCCCGCCCGGCCACCATGGCACTGTGGCTTTGGGTTTCTCAAGAACCGCTGAATATCTGAGACTTGGCAAGCGTGTTGACGTTCCTCTCAGGATAATGATCTGTAAAATCTCCTGATGTTTTCTGTTGCTGTTGGAAATGATCTCAATGCTCCCAGTGCGGCGAGAGACAGGGTTCCCCCGGGCCGGGAGGCGGTAAACTCACATCTATGGAAATTTCAGCTTCTTTTAACCTACCGCATGGTTTTGGGGGCTTGTGTTCCACGTCCCCTCACCATTGGAGAGGGTTCGAGTTTACCTGCTGTGGGAACTATCTTAGGAGAGACTATTATTCCCCCTGAGATTTGCAACTGTTAGCATCTGCCCTCTTAGTGCAACCATGGGTTGCTTAACAGTCAATGTATTCGTATTGTATTGTTTACCTAATAGTTGATGTATTAATAAAAGGCTAAGCACACAGACTTTTGTTTTCTGCACCCTATAAATATTTAGAGGTGTACCAAAGCAAATGGCGTGCAGTGTTTGTCATTGCTTCCAACAGCTAAATAAAAAACAAAACAAAAGAGGACACACAAACGGAATAATGCATCTGTACTTGGACTATCATGACCGCTTTCTGGACCGAAACACACGCTGCCGTTCATCGTCAGGTCGGCTTTATTTATCAACGGTGTCCGAAAATCTCTCCGCTTCTCTCCTTCTTGTAACTTCTTCATTGAAATGAATGCACCAGAAACTGAGAAGGCTCAGAAACTCTGTTGACGAAGAAAGAGCTGAATCTTCTCCGGGGCAAACGTGTCCCGGGTCTGCCTCCGGCTCCGGCAGCTCTTTTCTCCCCACGGGGAGAAAAAAAACTGGTCTTTGGTAGAACAGCAGCCTTCTTAGAATTGATTTGGCTAAGTGGCCATTTATTTTAATTAGCTAATGAATAGACTGGTTCAATGCAATGGGTGCAGGGCCGCTTGTCTTCTTTGTGTTTGGAAAGCAGCACCGGAGCCAAGTTTATCGGAAAGCGGGTTCTCGTCGCGATGAATCAAACCGTGCACCTGCTGGTATTTTATGATAGCGAAAGCGCGGCTAAATGACAGATTGAACGCATGAGAACGGAAGTAGAAGGCAAAAGAATCCACAAACAGCACAATGGTGTTTGTAAATGTTTGCAAAGAGAGCTTTAAAGACGTCTGGATTCCCAGAGTCTTCTCTCTTCTCATCTCAGCCTTTATAAAATCTGTCTGCCGCCATTCTCTGTCACATCTTGTGCACGGGTTGCCCCATGCAGCCATCAAACAGCCTCCGAGAGATACGGATTCAACTCGATAAGAACCGGGGCCCGGATTTAAAGATCTGATCCGTTTCAATGCGGGTGGAACGGTGGCCCGACGGTTGGCTCTTCTGCCGCACAGCAAGAAGGTCCCCGGTTGGATTCCGACCGGGCGTCTTTCTCTGCGCGTGGGTTTCCTACGAGTTTCCTCCAAACACGTGCAAAGGGTTGATCGGAGAGCTGGAATAGCTCTGGCATGGGAAAGTGAGGGTGAAGGGTTGAACTGTCCCCCGCCTCTCCCCACCCACAGCTGGGGAAGGCATCGGCCTTTCCATGACTCCGGGCTCGGGAAAAGAGGTACTTTATTTTTATTTTTTCTCTCACGATCTATTCTGCTGACCCTGCACTCGGGAGACTCGGGAGAGCCAGCCGTCATCGGGCGAGAGGGCGAGAGGAATGGCTTCCAGGTGATCCCGGGGCCGCACATGGAAACATCCAAGCATTCGTTCACCCGTTTGGGCAATTTAGGGTCTTTAATTCAACTACCGAAATTTCCAGACGACACGCAGCCACTTTTTTCACACGCTTTGAACACTGCGGTTTAAAGAATGATGTGGCTAATTCGTGGATTTTTGGGAGCTGACAAGCTTCACGACGCCAAAACAATTACCCTCATCACATCAGACTAATAAAATTACTGTGAAATTCTGAGGCTGTTTGCTTCCAACACGAAGGAGACGACTTGAATGGTCTTAGTGCGCATGATGAAGACCAAGATAGCGATCAGCTGGAGGAGGACAAAGCGGGGATAGAAGATGGATGGGCTTTTCCTTGCGTTATTTATTATTAATCTTTTCCATCCGCCGTCTTACAGGCGCTGTTCGGAAAAAAGCGTTTCCAGAACGTATTTGCTGTTGTTACCAGTATGTATTTCATTAAAAGTTAAAAAACTGTTTTCGTGTAAATATCTCGCAGCATGGACACACCTGTGGCTTTTAGACGAGTGCGGCCTATATATGCACACACATATTTATTTAGTTATTTTCAGCCGGTGCGGTTTACATTCAGGTGCGCTCGAAAGTCTGGAAGTTACAGTACACGGTGTGTTGTGGTTATAAGAGGAAAGCAGGGAACCAGGGACCTTCTTGCTTTGAGGCACAAGTATAAATTTGTCATCGATGAAATGTAATTTTGCCAACCACCGTCAAAGGGAGAGCCGTGCTTTGAGTCTGGAAGCTGTTAGCAACCGTAACAAGTGCGAAAAGCTTGAAGCCCACTGTTGCACAAGCCTGCAAGCCAGAATATCTGACCAGCTGTTCAGCTGAGATTGACAGAAGGTATGTGACATAAGAAACTTGTAACTTTAGTGTTATCCTGCGCACAAGCACTCCAGTCCTTCGGATGCATGCAGATGCTTTAGACTCAAGGGTCGGATCGTTGCGCAATAGCAGGTTTGTGGAGTTTGATGCGGAGAAATGGTTATTTCTCCCTTCTCGATCAGCATACCCGTTCTTAAGGCCCAAATATTTGCAAAGTGAATTTGGACGGCAGCAGCGAGAATGAACATGACTGCGAGAGAGAATGTGAATTACTGCCCGAGCGTTAAGGGTTTCCTACCCCGGTTGAGCTGTGCAAAGATCAATTAGCAGGAGTCTGTAAAGCTTTTATGAAGAGAAGGCGAGTGAAGACGAGAGAGGAACGCGAAGCGAAAGCCGAAAGGAAAGACAAACAGATGGTTTGAGCGTTCTTGCCAGAGGCACTTCATATTCACAAAACACCCCAAGGAAGATGTTCACACATGAACTACACATCTGCACTCCCCCTTCTGGAAACCAGAGAGGGGGAAACACTCGGAGGCATTTACGCCGATCGCGGTCGAAGTAGGGCATCCATCTTTTCATGGAATTATTTATGATGACGGTTGATATTTCAGTTGTGCTGCAGCTTTTAAATATCTATATGGCGTGTGTTTTATTTTTTCCAGAGTTTGTTGACTGTACTGCAATGAGAAAAAAAAAAACAAAAAACAAAGCTTAACCAGAAAATCCTACCGCTGAGTTTTGGAGCACAGACCCGTTTGACAGCCAATTTCCAGAGTGTCACTTCGCCTAAAAGTACACGTCGGACGTGCACACCAAGCTACACGGACAACCTCCACACCGCCCGGCTAAACGAATGGTGAATGATGGATGAGCGCGAGCCTCGGTAGTGTTGCCATCTGCTCCAGCAGGACCGAGTGAGTGGAAGACTCTCGCTTGGCTGAGCTTCAAGCTCATCCCAATATTCATCCCACCTACTGTATTCGCTCCACTGCCGTGTGGACGGGGTTTTTGTTTTTCAGGGGGAGTCCACTGTATGAAATTCAGCTCCTGATGACCTACGCTTCTTGCACTGGTGCGATAAAAAGGATCTCAATTTAAAGCAAATGCTGACACCTGATTGGAGGAGTACCGTAATTTCCGGACTATTGCTTTCGCACCTGAATACAAGCGGCAGCGGCTGAAAATACAGAAATATCTGCACATATATAGGCCGCGCTTGTCTATACGTCGCTGTTGTTACATGAGAAATGTACGCAGGAAGATGTTACACACAAGTGTCCTTTTTTTACTTTCAAAAGGTAAAAAAAAAAAAAAGAGCTATTTAATAGCTGATAGCTATTAAATACATAGCGGTAATATCCACAAACACGTTCTGGAAATGCTTTTTTTTCCAAACAATGCCTGAAACACAGCCGATGAAAAAGATTGATAACAAATAACACAAGGAAAAGTCCCTCCGTCTTCTATCCTTTGTCCTCCTCCAGCCGATCGCTATCTCGGTCTTCCTCCTGCACTGAAACCATTCAAGTTGTTTTCTTCAGCGTCTGAATTGAACGGCCTTGGAATTTTCATGGTAATTTCATTGGTCCGATGTGACAAGGCTAAACGTTTTGGCGGCGTGAAGCTCGTTAGCCCCCCAAAAATCCATAAATTTTCCGCATCATTGTTTAAGCTGCAGAGTTCAAAGCATGTGGAAAAAAAGTAGCAGCGTACAGTCCAGAAATGACGGTGTATTTTTTTTTCCCCTCCGCTAACTGACACTTCCTCAGCTTGTCATGGCCGCACAGTCAATTTTCTGACTCATCCGCGGCTTCTTGTCCACATGCGGCCCTGAACTGCCTCTCTCCGTCTCTATTAGTTGCCCTGCCGTCCCCCTGCTCCACCACAGTCGCCCCCGCGATCGCCGTTGATTGTTCCATTTCTCCATTTACGACCGCCGTCCCATGAATTCGTATCGTGACGCGACGGCCGGGACGCCGTGCGATACGGTGGCTCGAAACCCAAACGATGTTTCCGATCTCGTCTTATCTTTTGTCTCGGGTGAAGAATGAGTTTTTAAGCGATGGAAGACTGAGACGTGACACGCCTCACTCTGCACGGGATGAAATATTGTCATCGACTTCCTCTTGCAATATATCGGTAAGATAACGGAGGCCACGTGTCACACGGGCGATTCAAACAACTCATTAAGCTTTATTTAGAGTTTCCACATGGTAAAGTTTAAGGTCACATTTTTTGAGTTTTTTGTCAGGAATCATTCATCCATTCATTATCTCCTTGTCTTGTGGTCCACCAATCGCTACAGGGAAGGAGTGGATGGTATCGTATGCTGGTTTGCCCTGCAATCTGTGATTCAGCCCCTCGCGTTGATAGAGCTTATAAAATCTCAATTGCGCAATTTTTTTTTTCCTTGAGCCGAACTTTTTTGGGTTTCCGGTGTGCCCTTTGTGAGTGTGTGATATTGTTTCAGTCCTCCCTCGCTCGGAAACCAAACCCCCGCTTTTCTCAACAATCTGAAGTCGGAGGGAGGGGCGTCATGTCCGATACCAGCAGACAGCTTTGCCCTTTGCAACAAAGTACAGGTGCTAATTATGTGAATTGTGTATATATGTGTGTGTGTGTGTGTGTGTGTGTGTGTGTGTCATATCCCGGTCCAACTTCCCTCTGTACATGACTGTTGTGGCCATTTAGTTGTTTGTTCACGCCGTCCCCGCTGGTTATTGGTCTAGATTTCACCTGCCTTGGAAAGGCTTTTGAAAATAGGAAAACAGGGTTTTTAAAACCATTTTCTTATGAAATAAGAACATTTGTTGTGAGCAAGCACAGCTAAAACTACCGGGTGCTCTCTGTACTGCTGATTACAACATATTCACAAAACACAAAAAAACTGTAATTGTGCGTGGGCATAATGGGAATGTAATCTTCATATATATGTCATCTTTATTACTTCAATAATCAATAAAAGGCAAGAGTGTCAAATTCAAAACTGAGACAAAGTCAACATTGATATTTATTGAAAAAAATCTTCCTCCAGACACAACAATGAAGCTTTTCATATGAACCCAAACATGTTTAGCTCAAAAACTGAATTTGGAACAAGTAAAGCTTAATACTATAGAATATAGAACTGATTATTGCATGAATTGAAAATCCTGTTTTAGCCATGTTCCAGAGAGGGTAGCATGGTGCCAGTATTAGCATAAGGTCACCATGACAACCGTCCACAGAGGAGAGGGAGTTCATGGTCCTGTTGTAATTTTTGCACCCAAATGCCAGCAGAGCATTCTGGGATTTGTAGTTTTAGCGCTACAAGAATCCATCAATCCAACAGCTGTCAAGGCGTTCTTCGCCGACATGAGCCTAAAATATCCAAGTGGCTGGAGCGAAATGGAAAGGTTGCTAATTATTATCAGAACGATATTGTCCGGGGCGGCACGTTTGAGCGGAGACCACGGACCGGCGCCGAGCTGCGGGAAGGCATTGAGAACAGGTATTTGATGGATATCTCTGGCGGGATAAGCTATTTTTCCATGATCAGGCTTGACTCGGGTCGACTCAAGGGTTGCGAGGTGAGAGCACTAAAACACACTTATGGAAATGTCGATTCCACATAAAACATTCCAAGTGATTTGTGTTTCCGCTGCATCAAATTTCTTTTAGAACACCCTGTTTATTGGCCGCTTTGGTTTTATATACCGTACTTTCCCTGTCAATGAAAAGGGCCGCCTTTCTCTCTATTCCACAAACACGCCATTTGCTGCACGACTGAGGCCGCGATGAGCGTTTTCTCTTTCTCTCCACGGCAATTAAGTGTAGTTGGAGACAAAGTTGTGATGGGGAAAACATAAAATATGCAGAAGGCCCAGCTGAAGACAGTTTTGGCAGAATGATTTCTACTTATTAGAGAACTTACTTGAACCCATGACAGGGTTGAAAACAGGTTTGTATGCGATACCTTCAGGGTCACAACGGGCTCATCGGATCAGCGTTTGACCACATCCTGAGCTGTCAGCATAAACTAGCTGTTTGAGATTGTAACCTTCCTTTTTCGAAAACTACTCATGAGCTACTCCCTGAGCGAGGACTCCCAGCCGCACGTTCCGCAGTGTCTCACGATGTTTCAGGTGAGCAGCCAAGAACTGGAATGCTAGGCTACCATATCTAAGGGAGATTGCTTGTTTGATTTGCAGAAACTAATCTCTTCAGGAGCAGCCTTGCCTCTGCTTGAAGCCGGCACTTGTGAAATAAAGGGAATGCTGATGCGGGGCTAGAAAAGTGGGAGATACAAGTGAGGACAGCAGCGGCAGCAGCAGCGGCAGCAGCAGCAGCGTAGATGGCGAACACGAGGAAGGACTATCACAGCGCCGCCCAACCCATTTTGTGCCAGGGACCAGTTTTATGCATGAAAATGTTTCTGCTGACAGCGGCGTGAGGATTCAAATGATAAAAACTTTTGTCAGTTCACAATATTTTATCTGAAGACAACAATTACACTTTATATTAGGCAATTACAATAATTTTGCACGATAATATCAACGCACAGTAATGCACGCTGCGACACTTCTGCGGTCTCATCGTTTGCTCATTTCCTCCCGAAAAAGCTCTCCGGCGACTTTTGTTTCCGGCCAATTGTTTTCAAGCGTTAGCTTGTGGCTAGCTGCTGTGTGAAATGGCTCGACAGAGTTAAATGCGGCAGTAAGGCGAAGGCGGAAACAGTCATTTTTCAGAATAAGATCCAGAAGATCTAATGAAAAACACACGCATTAGATTTTCACACCTCAATGAGGAAAACCTACTCAGTCACGATCAACACAGCTGGTCCTGCACTCATGGTTGCGAGGTGGCTGAAGCCAAACCCGGCCGCCGTCGGGCGAGAAGCCGGATTCACCCGGATCCCAAGCAAAAAAAACATTCATTCTCAAAATGACATGTCACGAGGAGACAAACATTTCACTCCATCTTTCACATTTCTGGGAGAACTGAGGCTCTCAGATAATCCCCCTGCATGTTTCTGGCCTGTGGGAGGAAACCGCAGAATCGGGGACCTTCTGGCGGTGAGGCGGACACATGACGTCTTCAGCCGCTGTGCCGCCATTACAGGAATAAAATGAAAAATCCAAACTAGAAACGATGCCAATGACTTATCAAATACGCGGAATACTTCATGAGAGATGAAGATGTTGAGGCTCTCTTTGGGAGCGATGGATGGGATCAAGACTGCCAGGCGGGAGGCCTTCAGGAGATGATCTGGATCCGGTGAGAAAGGACGTGAAGCTGGTCGGTGAGAGAGAAGAGGATGCGGAGAATCGGGTTACATGGAGCAGAATGATTTGCTCTCCTGACCCCTAGAGGGAATCAGCCAAAAGGAAAAGAATACTTTGACCTTAAAAATGAACGCATCAGGGGAGGGATGCATCTGCGGCAACAACTACTGTCCGAGACGCCATCCAGCTGCTGCCGTGCGCTCCGGCAGCCATATGCATTTTGGATGGTGTGCGGCAGCCGAGGGTCGGCTGAGGGTTGCGTTTACACACACCGCACTGTTACTTGCAAACACACTCTCCCTCTTCTGGAAATCTGCCCACAACCCGAGGCAGACATCAGGAGAAATAACAGCAGCGGGAATAAAGAGTCAAGAAAAGGTTAACCCCGGGTGAGGGGGGGGGGATTCGAATTCGAGTCGCCGCATTAGAATCCGGCTGATATGAAACGAAGCATTTTTAAAACGCGTTCTCCGGTTTCTTCTTGGAAACGATTTTCTTTGCTTCCATCAGCGTTTCGCCACAGATGAAAATCAGAAGCCCGCTCGGTTCGGGCAATTTTCGCTCCGACTCTCTTAGCTCACGTCTCGCTGCCCTCGATCGCCTAAGATAGGGACTTTGATGTCACGCAAAGGACGGCGTGGGAAATGTAGTTCCGCTTTATAAACTTGAAGATACACTCTGGCTGAGCTCAGTCAGTCACAGCGTGCAGAGCCTGCAGTGCGCCGCTCCCATTTGATAAATTAATAAAATTACAGGAGGAGATGGTATGTCGGACTGAAGTGGAGAACCCGGGCTAATGACCGATGTTTACGTGCGTGTATTTCTGTATCCTGAGGATGTGCGTCGGTGTCGTTCTGGAACGACGGTTCACGTTTGTCACAGGCGATGTAACGAACGAACGAGTGACGAGTTTCCTCTCTCATGCAAAATGGATGTCGCTGAGTGCTGCGAGCGGACTGGGAAAGGAGCGAGGGGACGGGCGGCAAAGCAAAACCGCCATACTGCTACGCCACGCTGCATCTTGTGTGAAGCAATTTTACAGTATATGATCATGGAGGCCCGGGCGGCTTTTTCTTTTTTCCTTTTTTTTTTTTTTTTTTAGTCCAACTATTCCAGAGCTGTTTTTAGAGCAACTGAGAAGCGCATGAATTTAAAATCGACCTCGCCGAGCCCAGACGCTCACGGTGCGGTCACCAACACATTGTCCGTCTTCGGACACTCGTTGCCCGGGTTTATTCTCCAGGGCGAGGAACAACAGCAACACTCGGGAGCAAGGCCTCGCCTCTCCAGTGGGATGATTCGCGAGGTGTAAGAAACCATATGTGACGGCGGGAGGCATTGCTGAATGATGTGACCTGCCGAGATGGAGCAAGATATGAAGAACGTGTTTCTGTGGACGCCCAGAGTCGCCACTTTGTTCCCGTGGAGTTGCTGACAGTGCGCCTTCGCTCCTCCCCGGTTTAATGAGCAGATCAGAGGATTAACACGGAAAGATAATGGGAAAACACTCGCGCGAGGAGACGGCGAGTGCCAAACAGAAGCTGAGATTTCCTGCTCTCTGCAGGTTCTGCCGGATAGAAGACCGGCCCCTTGTTTCCAAGAGTCACCCGTGGTCTGAAAGGCGAGCGGAGCTGCCGACTGCCGGTTCTGTTATCTAGAACCCTGGACGATCCCGGTCCCATTTGCAATCATTAAAAGAAAACCGGCGGCCATCGTGGGAGATGATTTTTTTTTTTGTCTCTCGTACGACTTCAAAGAGGCAAATGAAGTCCCAAGATCGGCTGTTATTTATATCGTTTTGTGTCAATACACAATTCAAAGAGGGCAGGATATGTTTGATAATTAATAACGAGCTATTTGTCTGAGCTCAGATTATCTCTGCAGTTCAGGGTCGTTGATTTTCGACGTGCGAACATGACGAGTACGGTGTGAGGTTTAAAAATGGAAAACAAAATGGCGGCTAATGTTCCCGGCTCGGGCGTCGACGCCATCCTGTTCCTTTGAGGGAAATTCCCTGTTTGAAAGCTCCCCCTTCTGTTCCCCATCTCCGGTGTGGGAGGAACTTTTCCCAAATATTGCGAGAGCAGAGCCTCCTGTCACGCACAAAACACACCGAGACGAGAGAAAAGGGTCTTTGAGAGTCCAAGTCCTTGTCACAAGTTTTTCAGGGAAAAGAAAATGCAGGGAGTTGTGAAGAATGACAACATACAAGTGCCAGAAATAAAGCAATCACACGCTTTCAGAAAAAAACAAATCAAAAACACTAATGTCTGGAAGCCCCAAGGTTGATACAAGAATAGTAAAAGAAAGAGAAACATTACCACTATATCACAAGGGGGTTTCTCAAAAATCCTGTATTTACCAAACGCCCCCCCCCCGAGATAGAGTCCTTTACTTTCACATAACGGAGCCAGCGCTTCATAAAAAGACTTCCAGGATAATCCTGGTTTTGCTTAAGGGCTACAAGACATTTAGAAAAGATGGCGCGGCTTGAAACCGCAGCCCGTAGATGGATCTCAGGCACAGAAAATGAGTTTTCTCCTCTTTGACTTTCCTTCCTTTGACTTTTTATTTGCTTATTGTGTCCTCGAAACTTTGAGTGAACAAGAAATCCCACAAGCGGACATATGGGGGGCACACACACACACACACACACACACACACACACACACACAGGACCTGTTCGCTAGCGTGCACGCATATTGGCATTTCTTTCCTTCATTATCATGAGTGACATTTTCCGTGTTTGTTGCCATTTTGCATGTTGAAATTGAGCATTAAATCGAGGCTGCCAAAGGTGAGGAGAAGTGGAGGGGGATTCCGGGGGAATTACAGAAAAGTTTGAAAATAGAGAAATCTATATGAATGGCGGTGATGAAAAGTTTAAAATGAGCGCCTGGGTTGTCTGTGTAGTCTGATGCTATTGCAGAATAACATAATCACCTCTCCCCTAATGATGCGGTTGCTCATCGCCGGGGGCAACCGCAGCCCACAGCGGTCTGATGTTGACAATAACCCCGGGCAGTCGCACGCCGGCCGGGAAGAAGCTCAACTGTGGCAGCCAATTAATGAGAGCCGGGGAACGGAAGAGGAGGAGGAACGAGGGGAAAGGGAGATTCGGAAATATGACATTACACATCGTCAAAACTCTTCGTCGCCGCCACGCTTTACCGTCCGCTAATTAGCATCTAGCTGTCCTTCAATTTCTCATCCTCTCGCTCTGGACTGGGCGTGCATGCTGAAATGTGTTTGTACGTTTGCGGGGCAAATCCGGTTTCCATTGTGTTTCTTTCAGATGAACAGGGTCAAAAATCAACATGCTCCGACCCAGGTGTGCCGTAATTTCCAAATTATTGAGCGGACCTGAATATAAGCTGCACCGGCTGAAAGTAAATGAATAGATATATGTGTGTCTATGTAGGACGCACTCGTCTAAAAGCCACAGGTGTCCGTGTTATAACCTGAGATATTTACACAGAAAGATGATACACAGAATCATTGAATACATACCGGAAATATCCACAAATACGTGGAAATGCTTTTTTTCCAAACACTGCCTGTAACACGGCTCATGAAAAATATTAGTATAAAAAACACAAGGAAAATCCATCCATCCATCCATCATCCATTTTCCATCCCCGCTTCATCCAACTCCAGCTGATCTTTGTCTTCCTCTTGCGCACTAAAACCCTTAAAATCGTCTTCTTCCGTGTCGAAATTGAACGACCTCAGAATTTCGCTAAATGTTTTGGCGGCATGAAGCTCATGAGCCAAAAAAAAAATCAATAAATTAGCTGCATCGTTGTTCAAGCCGCAGTGTTCAAAGCGTGTGAAAAAGTGAGGGCTTGTAGTCTGGATTGGGTTTACAGTTGGTGTGTTCTTCTATAGTGCTGTTTTTACACTGAGAAACATGTTTGTATTAAAATCAGATGGATGTATTACACCTGCCTTAAATATAAAGGTGCAGCCTCTCGATGCTTGATGGCTGAAAAAGGATGATATAGAAATGACTGACCTACCGAGGAACTTGGGAACGAGCAATGACGTCGGCTTTCTCATATCGTCCTCTCTTCAACCTGAACGCTGAAACCTGTTATTTTGTAATTAAACACAAGCCTAACCAACACGTGTGAATTGCCTCCCGGGGCAGCTGGTACATTTTGTACCCACATTGGCTCCGCCGCTGAGAACAGTAACACCCGAATGAGTGAGAAGTTGCACTCTCATTTGTAACACCGTTATATTTTTGTCTCCCCGTTAATATGCAAAACCTCCGCCTTTCTCTCCGCCTCTTGTTTCCTTCCTCGTCTTTGTGCCGGTTGAAGTTTGACGAGGCTCGCATTGACGACGTAACTCTCTGCCAAGAACCAGCATATCGGCAGAATTTTTAAGCTTGATTAGCTGCACTGCGTGCCACACACACACACACACACACACACACACACACCTGAGTGCAGAAGCTATTTAACCTGAGTGGAAATAATGAGGATTTGGTGGAAAAACTCACCAAAGCATGACATCACCAGTGACCTCATTGTGATCCCCAATGATTGGCTCCGAGTCGCACCACGTTTGAGGACACCTGCTCTTCTGATTGGCCGATTACATGAGCCGCAGAGCTTAGGTTATTTTTTTTTCCCAGACTGTAAATTGGGATTTAATTTCAAAGCCCTGGCGTATTCGAGACACATGTAGAAAGCAGGAGGTGAGCGAACCTCATTTAGTTTCCTTCAGCTGAGCTCAGAGGGAATCTGAAACAGGAGACATCATTTGGTGAAAATAAATTTGGTATCTCAGGTTGAAAAGTGAACGAAACGCATTTTCTTTCTTCTTTTGCAGAAAATTGTCAAAGAAGAAAAAAAGTGACAAAACACAGTGGTTCCCTTTTGCACAGCACCGATGCTAGCTACCCTGACTCATCTCTTCTCATTGATCCAGTGCAGAGTCATTCCAGAAAAGGATTTTCTTGCCCGGAAGACAAATGCATTCCTTATATTGCCGCACAGCGCCAGCAGGACTAGTCAACATGTAGCTACTAGCCAGCAGGACTAGTCAACATGTAGCAACTTAATTCATTTGGCCCTAAAAATCAGCCTGAATGTGGTCAGCCACATGCACTACCTCCATATGTTTATACCAGTATGAATCAATGCAACTTGGTGAACAGATGTGCATTTCACTGAGGTGATGTTGGGTTTGCTCTGCGGGACAAGAAGAAAACCCGCTTAAACGTGTCCATCAAGGTTCATGGTTCATCCTTTGGCCAGCTGAACCTTGTGTTTTCTCGAAGACGCTCCTCCTCTCGGCAAAGAGGCTTCTTCAGGTCTACTAGATTGTGGGGCGTTTCTGGTATTTAGCCCCTGGGTCGGAGCTTCGGTCCAATTTCAAATGGCCGGCTGTGTTAATGATGAGTTTTTCTGCAGAAATTGGCTTGGTATATTTTGTGTGTCGTTTGGAGAATGAAGGTATGAATTTCAGGGACTCACCTGAAAGCCAACCGGTGGGGTCATTTTATGCAATCCACACATTCGCCGTCCAATGATATATTCAGATTCGAGCTCAGGCGCATCCCTGGAATATCTACCTTAGTTTTCACATTCGTGACAGCAAGTAGCATGCATAAATACTTGGTGCTTTATGAACCTTGCCAAAGTTTTGCAATGTTTGAGTCATTCTTGACCTGCGGAAATCCGATAAAAAAATTGTCATTGTTGCATATCAAGCTAAAGTAGTGGTATGCTAACATTTAACTTGATCCTCCTGTGCAAATATCTGGATATTTGTGAATAACTGTGTGCGAGTATGTGCGTGCACGTGACAAAAAGAGGTACTCGTCCCCGTCTGTCAGCAGGAAAGATGGTTCCAGCGGTGCATTTTAGAAATGGGATGCACTTTGTGTTACCCTGCTAGTGACCTTGACTGGAAGTAGATGACGCGGTTAGCGATGACGCTATAAACCCCGATCTGCAACCCCTGTGTCAAATTACCAATAGCCTGGTACTAATGGACATCCTAGTCACCGCCTTGAGATCTCCCCCTCGGCTGACCTCTCTGTGGAGATCGGAACACACACAACTGCAAGTGGACGTGATATATACACACAGACACACACACACACACACACACACACACAATGGGAAGAAAACAGCATGCATCATTCATTGCTGTAATCAGTGCTCTGTCAGTATATTTGTCTAATGATCCATAATGCATTAGCAAGTTCGGAATTGGGTTTTGGTTGAAAAGACACAAAAATGAAATTGTGTTCACATATATTTCAAACACCAGCACATTAAAGTTTCTCAGGTCTGACAGGGAGTAATGAGAAAGATGCTGATTGTTTGGAGGCTGTGGGGCATCATTGCTACAGCTTATTCACCAGCGGCACCGGAATGAATTAATCATTAAGTGTGGTCATTCTTCAAATCGCCTACTTGTGATTGCCGAATTGTTTTGTTGTTTCTTTTTGGTTTTCTGTTCCTTCCGACATCCAAATCCTCTCGTCACAGCGAAGCCAAGTGTTTTTTTAAATTCAGAATAAGGATGCGACGGCCAAACGCTGGCATAGAAAGGGAATAGAAGACAAGGGGATCTTTACATGGTGCAAATGGAAGATGGAGGGGCATTAAAAGTAGCAGAGGGTAAAAGACAGGAGGAGGGTGGTAGGGAGGAGAAACACTCATGCATCCAGTCGCTTCCAAGGAAAAGCCTAAGGAGAACCAAGGGATCCTCAAGACTGAAAAGAGAGAGAGAGAGAGAGAGAGAATGCTATGAAAGATGTTGAGCTGTTAGCCCAGCGCTACAGAGGTAGCCAGGCTGCTAAGTGTTTTGCCCAGACTACAGAGAATATGTGTGCAGGCGTATAAGGTTGCCCATAAAGAGACGTGACCGTGAAGGATTCGTGCACGTATACACATGCACAGAAAGGAAACCCCGCATGCTGAGAAGAAAGGCTCTGTCCCATCTTTTCTTTTTCCCCAAAGCGTTTCAGTCGTTGATTCATCTCAACCTTTCCCCCCATGCCCTTTTCACTCTATTTACCTTTTCCCCACCCTGGGTTTACCTCTTTCCTTCAGCCTGGCGGAGCCCCATCTCCCCCCGTGCACTGCCAGCCTAAGAGCACCACATCAGGACCACCTCATTCCAGCGTGCACTATGTCTGCAGCCATGCCTTGAGCTGGTACATTAATTTGATTTGTGTACAGTCGGGGCGCAGTCAAAAGCCCATTAAGACCAGAGATGGGTGTGCGTGTTCCGCATCCAGTTTTGAGTGTGCATGTTTGTCCATGTGCACACGCAGATATATTCATCTATAAGTGCACGTCGAAGCCAACCAAATGTTTTTGTTTTGTTTTGGGTTTTTTTCCACCGTGGCTTATTTTTAAACATTCAATCCAGCTTTGCAGTTGTGCAAAAATGTTGGTTTGAATTCTCCGCCGGGGCTTCGGTGGCCCGACCCTGCACCACAATTAATCTTTCTCATCGTATGAGGCGTTCATTGAAGGTCAAGATGTCTTCCTACATCCCTCTGCTGTTCCTGCTGGTTTTACCTGGAAGAGACCTAATGGAATTAATTCCGGCATCGATTACAACACCTTTTAACTCACGATCCTTAAGTGGGCATTTAACCTACATTAGCTAACTTCTCTGCAGTTATACAGCTGCAGGAACAAGTTGTAAACACCCCCAACCCCCCTGGTATTAGCACCTCCACACACTGTACGGTGTGATGGTGTGAACTTCGGTGCAAGGGGTTTACAGCCGCAGTCCAAAGGTTTCCCTCCGGAATGGAAGCTTCGTCATTTTGAGTCCGGGATCACAAGCATTTTTCATATTTCTGTCTGAAAACTGTAGAAATGAAACGAACAACAAATGAAATATCGGGCTGAATGGAATCCATCCCGGAGCAGATGGTGTTAGCTTCTACGTCTCTGTGATGTTAGACAACCTTTTCGATTTGGGAGGATTGAATGTAAATATAGATCCTGAGATGGTGGTCGGAGGTAAATCGCTTGAATTGCGTTGATGCTGCTTTCGTGACCATTGTTTTTACCGTTACTGTCCGGTCTCGGCCACTGTACCGCCGGGAATCTAACTGACGGAGATCCGTGCCGGATGCCACAGGCTAAAAGCAGCACTGACCGTACATCGGCCTCCAGGCTGCGCTCCAGCCAGCACAACCCCGTACCATCAGTACTCCATTAAATGAGCTGACTGTGGCGGTCAAATGAACCCTGACCCGATGGCTGACCGAGCGGGTAAAGCCGAGCATATTGATGTAAATATCCATTGTATTTTTCAACTTATATTGACAGATTTTGGCATTATGTTGTGTCCCATCTTGAGATTCATTTGGTACAAAGTCCTCCTGAATATGAAAATGACAACATGAACGGAAGAAATTCACAGCGCGTCCACTCACCTCTCCTTTCAAGTTCTTTTATTTTTATTTTCTCCATCTGCTTCCATATATATCAGCAAGAATATATATAAAACAGCAAGAATTCCTCATTTTCTCGCTCTCTTCTTATTTGCTTTATTATTTTTTTTCCACGTCTCTCTCTTAGAAAGCCTGACCCATGTGGTCTCTAAAGCTGTGTCATCTCTCAGGCAATTAAAATGAAACCCTTCCAGCAGGCATGGGCTTCAGGCCTGGCGTTCTCCTGCAGCACTTCTTACCATGACCCTTGTTTAAGCGTGATGGACACGATACTCATCTATACGTCTTTTGCAGAGATATGCCTTAGTGAGTTGGGGATTTATCTCAAACCTTCATGCTATACTGGATTCCAAGGAATCACAGCAAGCCCATATAGTGTCAAAAAGAAAAAATCGACCGCTTTTACGTTTTCCTCCTTCAGCTCAGCTGATGGAAATTCTCCGTAGGGTGTTTGCGGAAGTTACTGTGCTGTTAATAGGATCTAATTGGAAATGGCCAGTGTTAAGGATGTAGCTGGGGTGTTCTGAGCTTAATCCTAGAAATCCCTGAGAAGTTATTAAAAATCTACGAGCTATGTCCTAAATGTAGGCCAGTGGTTAGCAAACTGGAACTAAGCCCCAAGACTCTCTGGATACTTTGTCCGGAGTTAAGAATACAGTAATGCAATGATCTTGACAAAGGCTCTTTTGGTAAGAAGAAATACTTATTTGAGGTATAAGCACACATCGCTAAATCCAGTCGAGCGCAGTTTGCAAAGTATTTCCTTGCGAAATACTTGCTGATGTCCTCACATTTAAAAGAGAAAATGTTCTGCAAACAGCGATTTCCCAGTATTTAGATTTTCCTACCTGTCATCTTGTGTTTTCAGAGTCCAAAGCTCAAATTCTGACACAGCAAATCCATCAACGGGGTTTCGAGTTCACAGAAGTACTAAACAAAATCAACCACCATGAATCCGTTATTGATTGATTTTATTGAATTAAGGTCATTTTTCATCACTATTTTCTTCATGGTACTTCGATTGTCAGTCCTTTATTTACTGGCAGCCAGTTGTTTATAGATGTGATTGGTCCGTGGGAGCTGCAGATTATTGTGTGTGATGTCTGGGACAGTGTACATCGCTCTGTTTTTAGTTCTTTTATAATGTGCCAGGGGGCAGGAAAGGGGCACACGAAGGAAAAAGATTGCTCATTGGATTCTGTAAAGGCCCGGGAGGGGGTTCGGCGGGGACCGAAATCAATCAAATGCTACTGCAAAGAATAAAAGAAGAGGTAATTGAACTAAACAGCGAAATCGGATGACTCAACAAAATTAAGTAACCTTAACACCGACCCTAAGTCTTTCAAGCTTTGTATTTCTTGTTATCCTTATTCCTTATGTAAACTACAAGGACACTGAAGCACTCTCCAGAACACAAATGAGCCGGCTAATCTCTGATCACGGAGATTCACAAACGAAAACGGAAAGAAAAGAATAGCATTAATGAGGCCAGAAGTATTTCCTTTTTGCGTTTGAGTGGTTGTAACCTTATTGGTCATTTGATGGGGCTTTGGTTCCATTCATCCAAATGAAGTTTCAATCATCACTGTAATTATTCAGTTTGCTTTTCTTGTCTTCCAGCCCATTTGTTTCCACCGTATTAGATTCTTCCCTTCTCACGCTACCAGTCACACGAATGTTCGGTCAGAAATGCCCCCTGAAAGACTTCAACCAGCTCAACTGCAACTTTCTATCTTGCTCAAAAACTGTGACAACGTCAAACACGGAGCCAGACAATTTACTAGTGACCTTACGATACGTGGACGGTGCCTGTTGAGCCGAGAGCTGAGGTGCGACAGATTGTCAGAAATCGAATCTGGCGACCGATTTCTGGGTCGGTGTTTTGCGGCCCAGCCGACGTGCTAAAAACAGTCAAGCCAATCTGAGCTCCGGCCAAAGACGAGTATGTAACCTGCCCGGAAGAATTAGTAACCCGCTTCTAAATTGCAAGCCGACTTTGACATAATGTGGTGAACTCGGGATGCTTCTGGCTCAGTTGCAGCGCTGGAAGGTGTTGTGCGAGCGAACTGCAGCCCTAATGTGATCATCCGAGGTCTACTCGGGTGTGGCCGGAGCCAAGGGGGAAAATAAAGCAGGAATATAATGAGCTTCTGATTGACTTAAGGCTGTTTGGGCTGCATGCGGCCTAAATGTGATAATAGATGAAGGCATAAAAAGTAGATCCGCGGCTCAATTTAGGCAACCGTCCTCAGTCAGCACCGACGCTCCCGGCCAAAAATAGGCCAGACAGTCACTGCTGTCCAAACTACATCTTTATCAGCAGAATTTGCAGGGTCCGCGTTCATCGGTAGTCGGAATAAAACAAAAAGCAGTCCAGCAAGACAAATATTTGAACTTTAAGAATGTTGTCCATTTTTTTTTTCCCTCACTTTCTTATTCACATTTGCGCTCATGTCTCTGGTTCCTATTCAGACTGTAACCTACAAACGGGATAGAGTAAAGTAAGCGTTGGCCCAGATATCTGCTGACTCCACTGGACGCGCCCCTCTCTTGGAAGACGCCCAAAAGTCCATTCCAACCTGATGAGTTGCTGATAACAGAATTTGTCAAAAGTCACACAGCATTTGTCTTAACGTTTATGAGACCTCTTGAGATGTTGTTCTTTTAACCGCATTAGGAGGTCAAACATGCAGAAAAATGGATACATATCAGTTGCGTGGTGCGCGTGTCGGAATTGGCTGGTCACCAAAACCAACGGGGCCGAGAATAAAACGACCACCGGTAGACACTGACGGCGTCGGGCAACAGAGCGCTACGTGGCCGAACCTGTTGTCTCCTTGCCTGGTCTGAACTGGCCGAGGTCTCCTGCCCTGCGGGGAATCCTTGCATCAGGTCCGGCCCTAATTAATGTCCCCACTGCAGTCTCTTGTTAGAGGAGGAGGTGGAGACGGGAAGTCAGTTCTCGGGAGAGTCAGAGAGCGAGAGACGGTGGAGAAAGGCGCGATTAAATATTGATCGTATTTGCGTAAATAGCTGAGGTTGTTTCGAGCCCCGGGTTGACCCCGCTCGCTAGCATGCTCTCATCTTGCGTGGGGAAAACAACTGAGGCCGAATGAGCGAGGAAGGAGACGAAATGAGTCAAGAGAAAGTCCGAATGGCCCCGATGCCACACGGCAAAGCCTCTCCACCAAGCCATCCCAACCGCCACCGCGCCGCTGCTTGTTCAATTTGTAATTTGCACCAATTATTGTGCCATTAGTGAGCCCGCTGTAGTAGGGCGGGCAGTAGATAATGATGCTTTTCTGATGCGGTGGTCAGCAATAGAGTGGGCTGGATAAAGCGTCTGAGGAGGTCAAGTAGTCACTTTAGCGGTTCCCTCTATATCAACCCGGGCACTACGAATTGAGGGGGGCAGCCTTCCTCCCGCTTGCTCTTCTGTTTACTCCATCATGCATTGTACAGCAGACAATGTTGGCCTTCAACCCACAGTTGCACGGCCACTGTGACCCACAGAGATCCTGTATCTGTGACGCGATTACCAGAGAACCTAAATTAAGTCCTGCACCGAAAGCAAATGGTCGCGTGTGTGTGTTTGTTTCTGAAATTGCCTGAAAGGAAACTGGCTACCGCGAGTCTAACAACAGATCCCAAAGGCAGGAATATTCCTGTGAAACTGCTGCTGTCACATGAAAAAAAATCCACACATGTTTGACAACATGACATGAATTATTTGAAGATTTATGTCATAACAGGGCAGCCACAAAGAATCAGAGCAGACCGGGAAAATAGCTCAGTGAGGCAGAAAGGACTCGGAAAGGAAAGCAAGACCATAGTGAGTTAAGACTTTATTTATTCTTCGATCTGTAAGACTGGGTGCTAAAAGTAAAAGTGTTCCATATTTCTCTGAGATCCTGTTACATCGAGGTCTAGCTGGAAAAAGGGCTTTCTAATTCCTCGTTTGAAAATTGCATGACCTATTTATTGGAAAAAGGCCATGCTCAGATGTTTTCAATTTATAACCGTGTGAAAAAGAGCAAAATAAATAAAAATTCAAATACACGATAGAGAAAAAAAAAAAAAAAACAGAAAAATTAAAGATAAATTTCAAATAATAGCAGGAAGAGCTCAAGTTGATACAAGACAAATCATATCAGAAGGTATTTGATTTATCAAGCGTTTAAATGAAATCTTTATTCTGCTGGAGAAACAATTCGGTGATGTTGAGTATTTGACATGTGCTAAAAAAATTAAGTTGATATCCATATACATGTTGATCATTGGTCGAAAAGAAATAAATAGAAATGGGCTGGTGAATATTTTGATCTTTTTTTCCATGCTACCCTTTGCACAGAACATTCACTGTTCATAAAATCCAACGTATTAGAATGACTTTCACCTAAACCAGGAGTGTCAAACTCATTTCTCATGGCGCCACATACGGCCTGGGTAGATGTCTAGTGGGCCGGACCATTAAAATAATAGCATTCCCAGCAATAAATAACCAAAATATAATGACTTTCCTCTGTTTTGGTGTAAAGAAGTACAAGGACATGAAGACAATCTTGGAATTTCATGAACAGTCCTTTTACAAAACATTTCATGAAACACCTCATATTTCCTCAGACAAAAGTGCAATTTACTTTTATCATTCACATGTTTGCATTGCAATCACGTGATCATGTGATCCCACTGATCGCACAAAGGCGCAAAACTTAATAAGTAATTGGTATTGAAAAATATAGTAATGCACTTTAAGATTAAATGAGAGTTATAAAGAAAGGGATTTTTAAACCATTTACACATGCGCATATAAAATCTAAATTGAATCCCTGCCTTCACCTTACAAACTAAAAAGAGTGCTATTAAATGTGTAAGGAAGAAAGTGTTCACCTGTCCTGTAAATGTGTAAACTTCATACATGAAACATGCAAACACATACAACACATACTGAACATGTATGGAGTTGCATGAACAGTAGAATTCCAACATACTGGTTTGTAGTGAAGCTGCTGACTAACATTAAATTGCACATTTTCGCTAGCAATTAGATAGCTGGCTTTTACCGCTGCTTCGCAGATTTCTCAGCTATGGGTGAAAGTGGACGCTGTTTCCTCAGACCTGCCAGCGATTCATCGATCTTATCTCTTCTCAGTTTCTTTGCAAGCTGTCATATTGTTCACTGTGATGAGTCTCGTAGTGGCGCAGAATATTATATTCCTTAAATACTGAAAGTTGTTGCAAACACTCCAAGCACAAAGGTTTCCCGTGCGTCTCCGTAAATAAATAGGACGTAGTCCATTTTTATTTGAAAATTCTACACTCTTTATCTACTTTTCTCTGTTTTGATAATGACGTTTTTACTCATGAGGGCGTAGCAGGAGGTGGAGAACAGGGTGGAAACAACGTTATAACAAGCAGCAGGTGGTGCATTGATAACGTCTGCCGATTGGTCCGTCTGATGATGTGGATTGTCTTCTTCTCTGACCAAAATAGTGCATCCCTAGCGGAAAATTCTTGAATTGCATTTAATTGAAAAAAATAAATCCTTGTCTTTTATGCATTTTTTCACTTTCAAATGATCCTGCGGTCCTGGTTGAACCCCTTTGCGGGCCGTATGTTTGACACCCCTGACCTAAACACAGTATGAGCTATGCAAATACACTCTGCCACAAACCGAGCCATTTGGGGCAAATGACGGGATTTGCACTCCCTTTCTTTGATAGTCGCTATTAAGTTTATGAATGAGTGGATGCGAAGTTACTCATTGCCACAATAATGTGTATTTTTGCTGGTAATGAGCTGGTGGCTACAAAAGAAGATAAATGTGCAAGTTCCTCTGCACTCATCCATTGTGAATACCAGCGTTAATGTACAGCCTCCGTTGTGCATTAATAACTGTGCGTTCGTATGCACGGCTCCCCGTGTGAGTCTTTTTGATGGTATTTTTGTGTATGAAGGAGGTGATACTGCTGATCAGTGTCCATGCTGAGGACTTTGTCACAGCTGACCTATATTAGATGAAAGCAGCTGGATCAGTGGCCTGCAGGGACAGCAAAAGAGTTGTGTTCTAATTATCTCTGCAGCTCGCGAGTGACACATAACTGCACACGCAGACACACAAGTGCATACCATCCACACACTTCCAGCAAACCGTCAGCCGCCGCACTCTGCCTGACGAGCCCCGGCAGCAGATACTCCACATAGGATTGGCCAGGATAAAATGCTTCGCGGCCAACATGGCATATTAAAATCCTTTTAATGATCATGCGTTACTTCCCCTTGAACTCGCACACGCTTGAGATGTGTGACACAAATCGGTTCTGCACGGAACCGTGTCGGGATTGTGAAAATCAGCCCCGTGCGTACGATCGTTGAAAGTCTCGTGAATTGAAATCGTCAGCTTGCGGGTGATTATTTTCATGGCATGAAATAAGAGTGAATCCGGGCTGTTGTTGACTGCGGTTACCACGGAAATCTAGTTTCGGAGGGTTTGCTCATGACGAGGAAAGAAAGCCCAGAGAGCTGATGCTGATTGCCCAACATGCGTTTTCCTCAATAAAGCTGCAGGTAGCTTTGTAGCAATTAGCATCGCTCAGACACAGGATACCAGTCAGAGCAATATTGGAAGGTTAGTGTTTTCATTTAGCATCAACACAAGTACACAACATACATTAACATGGTTTGAGACTCCATGTTTCCTGAGAGCCTGCCATATTCTGTGTGTGTGTGTGTGTGTGTGTGTGTGTGTGTGTGTGTGTGTGTATTCCTTTTGAAGTGAGTTTGACACATTCTGCTACCTTTTGGGGGTAATTGGATGCAGCACACACTCAATTAAGCCGTTAGCCCTTTAGTCATCCCATTCTCCCTTCCTCTCACTCCCACATATCCTCATCTCTGATTTTTGCTCTTTTGTGTTATTCCTTCTTGTCGTTTACCCCGATCGTCCCCTTTTTCTTCACTCCGGGAGCTAGCATTTCATGCAAGGAAGCCATGTAGCTTTAGCAAAGCAGCCGGGCCTGTTTTTTGAACCGACAAAAACATTTCCCATCTCGCCAGGTCAGACTTTGCGGACGGAGTGGGCTCATCTCCCGATGTGTGTTTGCTAATGTGAACTTTTTTGCAGCATCTCTGATGCTTCCCCTCCATTTTCTTTGTTTGTCTTTCAGCGAAAAGAGCCAGGATCAGTTATTTCGCCGGTTGTCCGAAACCCAGAGACATGGAGCACCGTTTCTCGATGAGGCTGTGGTAAGTAGGGAGAACATACGTGCACCTACATGCCTGCAGCTGCTTTTTACCTGCGCCCGCTCACGTAAATCCCCCTTCAGTCTTGTGAGTCCTTGAAATGCATCCCCTGGAGGAGCGCACGAGGCTCCCTGGGAGGACCTCTGAGGGATTAACCCACGTCGGTGAAGGAGTTCTAAGAAAGCGGGGATCAGAGACACGCCACTCAATCTGCACCACCTCTTGTGTCTCCTGTTTGATCTCACGTGTGAAGCAGCTCGGCTCGCGTTATTGCGTCTTGTCTCCATCTTGCTTCTGAGGCTGAAGAGAACGGGCGTCCGCTCACAGGAGCGTCCATGGAGGCACGGGCGTCGACGCCGCGGCTGTTCGGACAAAATGGCCGATGAGGAGACAGAAGTTCTCACAGGCACGGTAGTAAAGTAAAAAATAGTAGGCAGGGCCGACGGGCCTGAGGTCTCAGCACTATTCTTAGCCACAGTCTCCTCCTTTTCCTCTCCTTCTTCTCAGCCCGTTC